>NC_060961.1:8304056-8356556 GCF_910589235.1 Vespa crabro
GTTTGCGGATCCATGGCCGAAAAAGCGAAGTTAAGAAAAAAAAAAGAAAGAGAGAAAAGAAAGAGAAAGAAAAGAAAATAAAATAAAGGTAAGGAAGATAGATAAAAAAATTCGAGATATATATATGTAAATCGTTGATATAAAATTATTTTCCGAATTATATTTACGATTCTCATTGGATGTTTAACGTTTTAACGATATGGCCCTGTATCCTCTCGTGAATATAAAATGCCGCAACGACGTGGCTACCGTCGCCTTTTTTTATTCTTCAATTTCTACATGTTTAATCGCTAAGTATAAATCGAATTAAGAAAAATGAGGTGAAAATTCAATGAACGAAAGTGTTTAAAAGAACAAGAAAGGAGAACAGAAAAAAAAGAAAAAATAAAACGAATAAAAAGAATACGAATAGAAGCAGAAAGAGAGAAAGAGAGAGAGAGAAAGAGAGAGAAAATCTCGTCGTATATAAGTACTTACTTGCATAAAATTTATCGTTATTATTAATGAAGATAAAAAAAGCAAAAAAAAGAATAACGCAATATAACTTTCAATCGCGTGTATATACCTAACCGAAATAATAATAATGTGACCTTCGTGTGTGAATAATAATAATAAAAGAATGTTATAAATGGTGTGCCTGGGACTGTGCATATGAGAAAGAAAGAGAGAGAGAGAGAGAGAGAGAGAGAGAAACAGATAGATTGTTCGATAATGGAAGAAAGATAGAGATAGAAAGAAGGAAAGAATTATTGAAAGGATAAATAAAAAAGAGCAAAAAATTTAAGTATTACGTACATATGTCGTGTTTTGCCTAGTTCTTTGCGACGCTTAAATTAAGCTCGTCTACGCAGTGAAAGGCGCGAAAGAGAAAAGAAAAACGGGAGGGAATAAAAAAGAGAAAAGAAAAACATAAAAAAAAGAAAGGTCACGACGGAAGTGTCAGTCGAATCGTCGAGATTTTCACATGGGAAAACAATTAAAAGAAAAAATGGAACAAAAATTCAATCGTTTCGAAACAGAAATTCTCGGAGTACGACAATTGCGTTGTTTGAAGGACGTTTGGAGAAATAAAGAACAGTAAAAAAAAAGGAAATAAGAAAAGAAAATATGACGAAAAGCAAAAAGGATGGATGACGACGGGGCTAGAGAATAAGTTTATCAAGTTTAGACTTAAAAAGGATAAGCTATTAAAAAGAGAAAAAGATATTAAAAAAAAAAAAAAAATAAAATAAAATAAAATAAAATGAAAAAAGAGTTTATTGAAGTAAGTACATTGTTGCAACTGCCATGCTGTGTGCCATTATATAACGAGTCACGTTTGTCGTAAAGTAAAAAATTATAGAAAAAATTAAAAAAAAAGAGAAAAAAAGAAAAAAAAAGAACTGTACGGAAAGATTGTCGAAAATGATGATGTTCATGATGAAATAATATTTGTGCGCGTTCTCGTCTGTCAGATTAAGGAAGAAGAAAAAAAGAAAAAACACAAAAAAAGAAAAAACGAACAAAAAAAATAAAAAAAATATCGTTCTTTCAAAAAATTTACATCTCGCTTTAAAGTCGGATAAATATTCTCAAAAGAAAAAAGAAAAAAAAAGAAGAAAGCAAAAGAATTAAATAAATAAATAAATAAAAAACTAAAATAAAATGAAATAAAATAAAAAAGACAAACATACACAAATATATATATACATTCACAAACATACATATACACACATATTCACACGCATACACATATCCTGTTATCTTCGTTCGAAGAGAAAACGAGCGAGAGAATGGATACGATCGGTTATTATATTATAATGATTTTTTGTTGACAAAATTTTTAATTTTTAACTTTTTCAAATAAAATAATTTCTTCCGTGAAATTCTTCCTGTATATTTCTTTCAACTATAATTGATTTCGAAATAAAGATATAAATTTGCAAATTGAAATGGAAATAGTGGAACGAAAGCAAAAAAGAGAGAGAAAGAGAGAGAGAGAGAGAGAGAAAATAAATAAATAAATAACTAAATACAAATAAATAAACAAATAAACAAATAAGAAAAAAACCAAAGTTCCATTCTCAGCTCGCTCGTTTCCGCCCGTCGAATAATATTCCGTGCGCTCGCTCGCGCGAAACCATCATGTAAATCACAGTGAATGCGAGAAAGGCCACACTGTATATACATATATAAGGAATAATAATAAATATAATTAAAAATATGTGTACGTGTTAATAAGCGTGGGCGTAAGCGCACGGTTATGATAATCGATAAATGTTCTTTTTTTTTTCTAACAACCATCGACCATTAAACAAAAAACGGGCGTATTTCTTCGCAACGTGTGAGAGAAGAAAATTTATTATGCGAGAACTTTCGTCCCTGCGCATTCAAGAATAAAATAAAATAAAAAAAAAGAAAATTAAAAAACAGAAAAATCGAATCTTGTCATCTTCACCCTTTATACACATACATATATATATATATATGAATGTGTGTGTGTATGTGTGTATGTGTGTATGAATGAATTGTTAAAAGAGGAAGATTATTCTGATCATGCGCAGGAACGAATTTCTGTGAATCATGAACTTTCGTAAAATATATCACGACGTCTTTAGGGAATATAATTCAATTTGTTAGTTGAGAAAAAAATAAAGAGTGAGAAATTGAGAAAGTGAGAGTGAGAGTGAGAGAGTGAGAAAAAAAGTGAGAGTGAAAGAAAAAAAAGGAAAGCGAAAGAAAAAGAAAGATAGAGCGCCGACGATATGGGGAAAAAAGATAAGAAAAAGAGAATAAGAAAAGAAAAGAAAAGGAAAGAAAAAAAAACAAAAAAAAAGAATTAAAATTAAGTATAAATTAAAGAGAGAACACGTCGACCCGTCATAGATTCAAGCACAATAAGGACTAGTAGGGCCAGGCACAATAAAATTCGGCCGTCACGTTGTAGGCAGCGATCTGTTAGAGTGACAAGTCATATTAAGTATCTATATATAGCGAGACTATTAAATAAACACATATTGTCTATTGTCAGACGAGTGTATCATTCATTGTTGACGTTAAATTCGTTTATCCTATCCGACCTTCTGATAAAACGGATGCTAAAATAAAAAACAAATGCATAGGAGAATGTTCTACGCTCATTGATATCTGAACCATTCCTATCCTCGATGTTTTTCTATTTTCTTTTTTTTTCTCTTTTTTTTTTTGATAGATACTACGAAACAATCGAAAGTTTAATATTCGGAAGTATCCATGAAGTTGGTTGTAAAAAGATATAATCACGTCGTTTGCGTAATTAATATTAATATTTTATTAATAATTGTTTCATTTTATCAATTATAAGAGATCATAGGATTAATATTTTTTATTATAATATATAGGATAATGGAGAATCAATTAAATCTTCTTGCTTATTCCAATCAAACTGGTACATAGATCATAAGAAATAGAATATTTCTTAAATATATTAGAGGTTAATTATATATAATTTAAATTAATAAAAATATATATGTATATATATAATATTATAGATGATTCGAATAATGGCAGACAAACCATAAATCAGAAAATTTCAAAGATAGAAATGCATACGAGAATTTTCGCGTCTATGTGTCCCGATGAGATTCTGGATTATTTTGACGATTATAGTATAAGAGAGTATTTAACAACGCTAATGCTCGGTGATATATCAGGTGTACAAAAAAGATGAAAAAAAGAAATTATAATCAACAATTTCCGATCTAATGTATACAATAATATTTATTTACTTTTCCATAATAATAGGCTTTACCGATTTTGTTGAAAAATATACGAAAGCAGGTAAAGGTGGTGCATCAAAATTGACGGAGACGTTGAACGATTACATAGGTCATATGATTCAAGAAATTCTCTCGCAAAATGGCGACGTATTAAAATTTTCCGGCGACTCTTTTATCGTCATGTGGAAGCTTAAAAACGATACTAATATGCGCGACCTAGCAACTACGGCGATTCAAACAGCTTGCGTTATACAACAACATTTTGGCATTTATGAGACTGACGTTGGTATCACACTAAGAGGTTTATAATTTTATAATTTTATTTATACCTAAGTATATACTCGTTGTTAGATTCACGTTTAAATCTTGACAATACATTGTCGATGTAATCTTAACAGTAAAACTAGCCATAGCGTCTGGTACAACATATTTTACGTCTATCGGTGATCCAAAGAAAATGTCGCATTACATGATAACCGGTAGGCCTCTGTGGGAAGTTAAATATGCCGAACAACTTTGCAAGTATATAACACGTATAAAACTAACATAAATAATTTAACACGAAGTTATCAAAATTATTAAATTAATTATTAATCATATAATTAATTATATTATTTATAATTTATTATTAAATTGATTGATAATTCGTCTAGAGGTGGCGATATTTTAGTAGCACTTAGCACCTGGCAATGGATAAATCCAATCGACTACGTCTATGAAACACTTCCTGATGGCTTACATGTTCTTGTTATAACTTGTTCTACCTTATGGTATACTTTGAAAAGCTCTTACAATGAAAAACCGAACAATGAAAAAGGTATGCTGAATCAATCATTTACATTATATTTATCTATATAAATGAAAAGTATAATAAAGAGAAAAAAGAAAATGAAAATAAAGAAAAAAGAAAAAAAAATTGGTTCCAACAAATTCACAGATAACTGGAATAATATGTTTTTGTTTGACGGATCACCATTAACAACGAATAATGACACTTCAGCGTTAACGAATATGTCGAACAACCTAATGTATCGAAGAAAAATGAAAATGGCCTACTATGCTTGTTAGTAAAATTACATTATTAATACGAAATCCATGACAAAAATCAAACGACAAGATTCTTAATAGCAGTAGATGAATTTTGTCCTTTTTCTTTTTTTTCTTTTTTTTTTCAGTACGACCAAAAATCTTAAAAGTAGCGAAAGCACATTTGAAAGACGCTTTGAAAAGTTATATATTGAGACCGGTTGTCCGTTCAGTCGAAATGGATGAACCGTTGAAATATCTGTCCGAAATGAGACAAGTCGTTATTGTATTTGTCAATGCAACCGTCAATGAAATAAAAAATAAACAATTGATAAGATCAATCGACGCAGCATACAAACTCGTATGCAGGTATACCTTTCTTGGATTGTTTTTTGTTTAAAAGTATTATATCTGAGAAATCAAGATCGATTAAATATAACGCGACAAATTTGATGAAGGATAGTCAATGGGATGCAAGGATGTGTCAACAAAACATCTCTCTTTGACAAAGACTTAATGTTTCTTTGCATTTTTGGTTTGCGAGGAGATAAACATGAACTTGAATCACAAATCGGCCTTAAATGTGGCTTCAGATTGCGAATTGCTTTGAAAGAGTTAACAAATATTACTGACGTCACTGTTGGCGTTACAACAGGGATGACATACTGTGGCGTTGTTGGTCACATACTAAGAAAAGAGTATACAGTTATTGGAATGGCGGTGAACAGAGCTGCTCGACTTATGATGGTTTACAAAAACAAGGTAAATTATTTGCTACATATATAATAGAACGTTACCTTTCTCATTTTTATAAAATTTTGTTATTTTTCATTCTTCTTCCACCCTCTCCCCCCTAAAAAACATTGAGTAGGTTATATGTGACAGAGAGAGTTTTCTTCATTCTCAATTAGAAGGTAGCCATTTCAAATTACAAGAGCCAAAATATTTGAAAGGAATTATAGACATTGGACCAATTTACGAGTTCGAGGAACAAGTCAAGTAAAAATGATTTATTTAATTAATATTTAACGTTCAATTTAATTTCGCAAGTAATCGATTGCAGAGATAAAACGTCGGAATTGATTTGGAGCAAATATCCCTTGCTAGGTCGAGCTAAAGAAATGAAAATCTTTCGAAACTTATTAGCAATTATGTTAGACTATACAATCATGAAAAATCATTCAACAACTGAACCACAGTACAATACATTGATAATAAAGTATACGTTATGAAATAATTCTAATTCGAAAAAAAGAATAAAGGATTTTGTAATTAACTACGAATATTTGGATATAGAGGTGAACCCAGAATAGGAAAAACGAGGATGTTAGACGAAATGGCATTAAACATACCAAATGGTATCCCATCAAATTACATTTCTCTTGTTTCAACAGACATGCAGGTTGTTGACCATGAAATTTTCTTTTGCGTTGATAATAAATCTTTGAGAAAAGAAAGAAAGAAAGAAAAAAAGAAATAAGAAAACACTTTTCCAGAACAGAAGCCGTACACCTTATTCCATCTAATATTCTCTTTACCCTTGAAATTCTCATCAACGTCAACTTCAAAGGATCGAGAAGACAAGTTGATGCGTTTATTAAACAATATACTTTATCCTGAATATCTCTGTGTGTTGAATGAAGTCTTCAATGTTCGTTTCCCATTGACCGAAGAATACACAACTTTTAAGGAATTAGAAAAGCATAGGATACTTCAAAAACTTTTAATATATCTAACAAAAAAATGTTTTCAAAAACTCTGGATCATCATTATTGACAATATTGAATACGCCGACGAAGAGTCATTGAACTTTTTCGATATTCTTATCAACACCAATATGTTTTTGTTCGTCATTAGTGTTGGTCGAAAAGTTGATGCAGAATACAAATTGGCTAATACATTATTGAAAAGAGCACGAGTACGTAAATTTGTAAAAATCAATTATTTTTAATTAGAATCTGTAATCAATAACTTAACAGAAACATACATATGGTTTGGTTCCTTTTTCTCTTTCTTTTTTTTTTATTATAAAAGGTCATTGAACTGCAAGGTATCGATAAATGGTATCACGTTGGTATTGTGTGTCAAATACTCAATGTATTTGGTATATCTACAGAATTGGAAAAGCAAGTTAATTCTTTTTTAATGATATTCTCAGGACTATAAGGTTCTATATATATTAGAATTATTTGTTTAGATTTATTCAAGAACGAAGTTTAGGAAATCCAGGCTGGATCGAAAGTTATTTGGTGAGTCTCATGCAAAGTAATAATCTAGAAATCATAAATGTTACCAGAAAAGAAGCTGAGTCAATGGGATATGTTTTACCTGATTTAAAAATGTTAAAAAGGTAGTAAGTTAAAACATCATATAGAAAACAATTGAAAAATATAAATAATTGAATTTATTAATTTCCCTTTATTACAAATATATAATAGATTCATTTTGGATTCGACTATTTTAAAAAAAAGCAGTTTACCTCGCGAGGATAGATGGGAAATGTACGAGACAAGTTATATGGTTAGCACATTAGTCATTTTCTAAATACATAAAAATTATTTACATAAATGCACAAACTTATCATATAAATTTATTTATTATTTATCTTTAGAATGATGCAATGTTATCGATCAATAACACAATTCATCAAGATGAAATCGATTTGAATAGCGAACTGATAAGCGTAGCTTTTTCAAAAGCACTAGAAAACTCATTAATGAATAGTAATATGCGAATAAACTTTGACGGTAAAAGGAAACTATTACTATCGTATACAAGGATACTAATATATAATTAGGATTCTTTTTCAGTACTTATTTTAAAAGTGTTCGATGCTTTAACGCCACTCGATCAATTATTACTTAAATGTGCTTCTATACTTGGCGTATTTGTTTGCCGAAAAATGTTGGAAAGTATAACTGAAATGTCTAAGAAAGACACAGGATTAAGTAAGATTGGATTACTATATATATATATTAAATTTAACAGTATGATAAATATATATACACATATTAATCGTATGTTTGTATGTGTATATATATAAATGTATATATATTTATTCGAATTCCTGGGGACATTAGCTATACGTAAACTTTTCGAAATTCGAATTTTCGAATGCGGAATGGGAGATTTTAGTAAAAACATTGGTCCTATTATATACTATAGAAGAATGCGTAATCATATCGGTGATATAGGTATTCAATGTAGATGTATTGGCATCGTGATACCAGGTAGTTTTTTAATTATTCTTAATAAATACTTTTTTTTTACATTTACTTTGAATCCCATTGTCATTTAGAGGAACTGGCCAATATGCCGAAGTATGCATCATGCGGTCTCATACGTTTCAAGATAACGATATTTCAAGACACAACATATAGGTAAACAATCTGTTACATCCAACCTAAATTTTTATATGTAACAACTTCGTATCTAAAAAATTTTATTCAATTTAAATCGTAACTAAAGTATCTAAAAAATAATTTTGATTAAAGATTACTCACGGAGAATCAAAAATTGGAGTTGCACAAGAAGGCACTCAAATATTTAGAACGAAATACCAGACGTTGCAAATCATGTGGTGAAGGATATTTTTCGAAATTATTAGGTGAAAAATTCTTGGACGAAGTAGGAAAAACACCGATAGAATATCCATTGAATATAAGACAATTTCATGGAATAGGTTCAAAATTATTCGACATACCCAAAATAAAAAGTAAAATAATGATAAAATAAATATATTTAATAATAAACATATATATGTTGATTTACATGTTTTTAGATGTTTTAACCATTAAAAAGAGTCCACCTTATTTAAATATTTTAAGAAAATCAGAGAGAAAACTAATACGTACTTTTTCCAACATTGATTTCACTAATTGTGAATGTAATCTGATATTATTAACTGTTTATACACAAATGGTTGAGCATTGTCGTAGAATTGGTAAATTTTAATAGTGAAAAAAAATATATATATAAAATATTATAGAATAATAACTTATAGGATTATATTATAGGATAGGAAATATTGTATAAATATTACATGAAATTCAAATCGATTGATCAATGATTGTTTTTTTTTTTTTTAGGTGATAATGATAAAACTTTAATCGCTATATTGGAATTCGCTGAAATATGCATTGAAAATCAAAATGTTCCTCAAGCAAGGAAATTATTAAACGAAGCTGAGACTACACTTCAACAGGTATATGTAGATCCTATCTTATTTAATCAGATATTTAAATATTAAAATAGAAAAAAAAGTAAAAAAAACAGCCAAATGTGATTTCTCTTCTACTCATCGTCAGATATTCGATCCAAACAAAAACGAGGTAATTACATTTCTTTATCTCACTGCAAAGATTCAAACCTTGCAAGGTAAATGTTATTTCGAATCTGGCTACACTTCAGAAGCTGAGAAAAGCTTGGACAAAGCGATGAAAACTTTAGGCTACCATTTTCCACGAACAAACATAATGATCAATCTGAAAACTATATTTCAATTAAACAAACTTAAATTATTATTATTATTCTGTTCGAGAAAACGTAAAAGTGATAACGACAAAAACAATTATGCTACGAAATATACAAATCAATTAGCGTATTGCTTGGCTCAAATATTCGAAGTTTATAAGGTATAAAGTCTAATGATTATAGCGAGAAAAAAAAAGAGGGAAAGATGAACATGATTATGCATATGCTAAAGTGGGCCGAAAGTTTCTTTAAACTTTCCGAAAGATGATATTAAAATTCAATTGAGCTTTCTTTTACCGAGAAGTTTAATTAGGCTTGCTATTTTACAAGCTAGTCTCGTGGTTTTAGAATTTGGCAAAAGAAACAAAAAAAAAAAAAGAAAAGAAAAAAAAATTAGCCTAAAAAATCTCGAAGAAGAAAAAATAATTGATTTTTAGAATCGATTTTAAAATACTTTCGACCTGTTCAAAAACTTTCGGCATATCCTGTATTGCTTAATTTTAATTTCTTTTAATCTTAACCTAATCTTAATTTCTAAGATTAAAGGTATGAAAAAAGAGACTCGATTGGCAGCAATATGGGCATTAAACAAAGCATGTTCTACCAGCGATTTCTTGGTACTATCCATATGTTACACCAACATGCTGACTATTGGCCACATGTATTGCACGAAGTAGATAAATACATACATATATGTACATGCATAAGTATGAAATTAAACGAAACTTTTGTCTAAATAACGAAATAATTTTTTAACAAGTAACAATCATTTGTCAGTAACATCATTAAATATTTGGAAAACGAAAGCATCGATTTGTGTAACGAAGAAGTTAGAATGATAGAGTATCAAGATCTCAAAATAATTATTGAACTTTATGCCGGTGTTTTTTTCTCACGTTGGCTAAGAGGACAAATTAACGAGGCCATCGACATCGGTTTCATCATTATCAGATTAGCAAAATCTATTAATTTAACAAATACCGAATGTATTGTTTTACCAAGACTCATTAATCTTCTGATGATCTCTTGTCGTTATTCCGAAATTGTCTCAATATTACGAGACTTAGGTGATCATTAACAGTTATATCGTTAACGTATTCTAATCTAATTATATCTTTTTTATTTTCTTTTTTCTTTTAACTTATAATAATATTCCATACAGAATTTGTGTCGAAAAACCATATGGACAAGTCCGGTCGTACGTGGTATTACGCGACGTGTGCCGAAGTACAATTGGATATAGGATTGATAGTTCTTTCTTATCAAAATTGCGAACGTTATTTTTTGAAAGAAGGTGAAAATCTTTTGAGCCTGCGAGATTCAGAAGCCGAAAGACGATATTTTATATCAATGTGGCTATGGTATATATATTATCTCATGTGTGTGCGTGCATGTGTGTTGATTTTATTATTAACCCTTTGGACTCATACTTTTTCTTGGCTAAAACTTCTAACAGATCGAACTTTTTTTGGCTTCATCAGTTGCATGCATATTGTTGGTACCTGGGAGATACACTTCGAGTACAATTGTCGAACTTTGGCAGCACTTGTGAGGATTATTTCGAGTGCAAAGGGTTAATAGTAATAATTTGAAAAAGAATATCTCTCTTTTATCTTTCTTTCAGGTGTATTAGAAACAAAGAATGGGCAGCATCTAAGGTATGGATAAAAAAAAAAGTTGAAAAAAAGAGTACTGACGAAGACTTAGTCGCAGCCACTATTACGGATTTGAAAGAACTCGAAGGAATGCTCATTTCTTACGGTTTGTACTCATATTCTTTTTTTTTGCAATGCAAGGGGCGAGGAGGGGAAAGAAAAAAGTCACCCTTCTTTAGCGTGTGAATATGTTTTTTTATCTTTACCCAGTACATTATGTGAACAATTATGACGCCAAAGCTATAAATATTATGACGAATATCAAAGCTTCTTTAAAAAATATTAAAAAGATGGTGAAAATCGTGAAAATTGCGAGACCAAGGTAACAAGAAAAAAGACACATTTTTATAAATTAATTTAAAAGAAAGAAAAAAATATCGATATACTTACACAAGTGTGTCTTCGATCTTATATAGGTACATATTAATAAAAGCTTACTATTACATGGTTCGGGGTTACAAAAAGATGGCTATAAAGATTTTACAAAAAGCTATAAAAATATCTTTCAAAATGGATAATAAAATGATATATGGATGGGCAATGCATTGTAAACAAGTTTGTTTCAATATATTTATAATTAATTCATGATTAATTAGATGATTACAAATTACCGTTAATATGATATGAATATTTGTATGTAGGCTTGGGAAGGAAAATTGCCATTGATAGAACGTAACTTGTGGCAACAACAATCGATGAACCCTTCGTCTTCAACTTGGAACGAAATTAATACGAACGAAACGAAAGTTATCTTTTATACATTGCCAGTACCGACCTATTAAATCTTATATTTTGTTTTATTGAAATGATTATTTAATGATATAATATATTCTATTGTACATAAAAAGTAATTAAATCTATTCGATAAACACACGCACAATATACCCAACGCCTTCTCAAATCAAACTGATCGTATGTCAAGGTTACTATTTTATAAAATGATATTACGCAAAGAAAACAATGATCATTGGTTAAACTTATAAAATGACAAGGGGCGCCATTTTAAGATTAATTTTAAAAATAATACAAACGCTTTAAATTGTAAATATATATTTATTTTTATATAATATATCCATTGGAAATTGTATAATTATTTAATAAGTACTTTATTTCTCGGTTTTCTTGTTACTTTAAATTTTCTGCGTGTTTCCTCTAAGCAGTGCAATTAATTGAAATAAAAAAACAAAAGACTAACTTGTTTGATTTGGAAAACTTCAATAAATTCAGTAACATGTCCAGAAACAAATTATTTTAAATCTAAACAAAAATAAACCTTTTGATTGCAAAATTTCAATTTATCAAACTCCTACATCTTATCAACAAATATGTCGTAAGCATAAAATAATATATTTTGTATCATGAAAATCAAATTAAAAATACTTTTATTATTAGGTGTTTTCCGTGCTCTCCTCCAAGCTGTTATCCAGCATGTGCACCAATATGTCCTACACCTTGCGTACGACCCTGCTATACATGTCCAATAAGGGTAAGATTTGATTTGACATATTTATATTCTAATTGTGTCAAATTTTATGGTAATATAAATATTAAATCTAAATTGATCTTCCTATTTTTTTTAGAATTATTTTATTAATTATTATTTCTAGAATTTTATAATTAATAAATATTCACATATATATACACAGGTCTGTCCGCCTCCACCTTGTCCTACACCAGTAGTCTGTTGTCCACCTATGATACCTAGCTTTTCCTGCGGTCCTTGCAGTCCTTGTGGTCCTTGTATTCCTTGCGTGCCAAAATGCTATCCTTGTGCTCCAGCACGAATTATATGCATGCCTACCTGTCCACCTTGCAGTACTTGATTATTATCTTCTTAAATTGAAACTTATTATTTCTTCAAGATTTCACAAATACATATCATTTATATTTACTTTTCATTGCAGCAGTCAGAGTATACAGATGTTAATACAATTCTATTCAAAACAAAGTTTGGACTAACATGCTTTCATATAAATGACTTTTTAAACTTTCAAAAATGAACAGCAGTTATATAAAAATAAAATACTGTACCCCATATTGTCAACTGTAGCAAATATCAACAATAGATAATAATAGATAACGATACCAGTTTATTATTTATTTGTCTCATATATTGAAATAAAGATTTAAGAACATAAATATATATTTCATTACTATACACTTTTATTATAATAAATTATCATCTTCGTGTAACATAATTTTATTACCATGCACGTTTAGGTGATTGAGTAGCATGTGTCAAAATCCAAGTTTTATAATCTTTCTTTTTAATTTGTGCTTGCTTGTGCTTTGGGAACTTTTTACACATTATATACCATCTTTCATTTCTTGCAACTTTATAACAATGTTCACAACGAAGCTGCAGTCGTCCTTTCATTTTCAAACCAGATACTAAATTAATTGTAGGTGAAACAAGTTGCAAAAGAGAAGATTTATTATTATTCGCCAATGTATATGGTATAGAATTTAAATACTGTTTTTCGCACATATGATGTATACTTCTTAAAAGTATGCCAGGATCTCTTCCAGATATTACATTTGAAAGTCTTGGCACTGTAATGGACTGTACCGCCTGACGTATAACTCCAAATTTGAGTATTGAAAAAGAGTTCATGTTTTTGTAATCTAATACGATAAAAACAATTATGTTAAGATTAGAACTATAAATATTTGTGTAGAACTATAAATATTTATAAAATGAATACAAAAGAACTAACCTAACAAATAAATGTTTATATTTTAATTGACATTATTTAACTATAGACGTTCAGAATATATATTTTTTTATAAAATTTCTAAAATTCAATATTTTAGAAATATATATATAATTTAGATATATATATGAAATACGTTCACGAGTATGAAATACGTTCACTTGAGCACATAAAACTAATAAAGCAATAGAGGACGTATTTATGTAGAGAACAGAGACATCTAATGTTTATTATTTGAACTAAGAGATTTGTAAACTATAAAACTTCTTTTGAAATGAAAGTTAATATATAATTAAAAATTAAAAAATCAGATACTCAAGTAATTGTGAAGACATTTTTTTAGTAAATCTTATATACTAAATAATAATTTTATGAATATCGATATTCATTTATTACTTCAGACGAAATAGATTCTTAATTGTATAAAATAATATGATTTTTAATTTACAGTAATTTCCAAAATAAGATATGTAATAGACATTTATTTGATAGGATCTATGTATTGATTTAAGATGATATCAAGTAATAAATTTTTTAGCCCATATCTTCAACAAACTGTACTAATATTGTATCACTTCCCTTTGCTAGTTACATTTATATGTTTAAAGAAATATTTATGATATGTGAAATTCATTATCATAGCTAAATAAATTAGTATATACATATATATCTACATAAATATATGAAGAAAATTTGATATTTGCATATGAAAAAAGGGAGAGAAAGATTCTAACAATAAGTTTTATTACATAACAGGTTCAATAATAACAGTTCTGAAATATATTTATTATAAAACTTGAAATATTTTGATTATTGTTAATATACACAAGAAATATTAAGATCAATGAATATATTTCATCAATGAAAATAATATAAAATAAAAGAATTATATATTCTTAATATTAAAAATAAATAAACGTATTCTCATGTTAAATACTGATGCTAAATATTACTAGTCTTTTAATATTTATTTTACTTAAACATTGTGCTATTATTACAGAAGCTGTGGTAAGCAAAATAGAGCAACTGAAATAAAAACACTAATATATTTAAAACCAGTATCTTTATCTGATCAACTAACTAAAAAACCTTCGACTTTAATAACACGTATTAATAATTTGAACAATTTCATACTTATAGAATTTAACAATAATATCTATTTTACCAATTAGCAAATAGTTATATATGTAATAATAATAATAATGTGAACTGAAAAAATTCAAATCCAGTATGAAAAACAATGAATATAAAAAAATTATCGCACAAAAATAATTTTATTGCAATATTCTCAAAAAAATCACAATACATAAATCCAAAGCACATAATCATCATAACGATGTAATGTAACGTAAGCATCATATTTGCACCTTTAATCGAAATTCTATATACGTTACTGTATCGTTTTTTCTTAAAATTAAATGCTATTAAAAAGAGTCATAAATTAAAAGATTATAAATAAAGCATTTTTAAACAATGAAAAATAAATTCAGATTTCAAAAGATATATATATATATATATATATATAAAAACTGTATATATATATATATATATATATATATATATATATATATATACATATATAAGTATATCCTCGTTATAATAAAAATATTGAACGAGACGAATTTGACTGACGTGGTGTTACGAGGAGACAACAACGTGAAAAAAGTAGTCCCACGATAACATAGAACTACTTCTATGAATTACCTCATTCTTACCTTTTCTCGCAATTTATAACTTTTGTAATAATATAAAAATGTTCGTATTTTTTTTTCAACACTATCAAAAATAATTGTAAGTTATATGTAAAAAATATATATGGGCATACATATCGTTAGACATTTCGAGGAAGTACGTTGCCGCACTTCGGCATACGGTCAAATTTTTTCTCGAAAGTTCAATAAAACAAATTACCTTAAATTCTTCTACAGTTGAAAATCGTTGACAGTTACGAGATGTACATTTATTTATCAAAAACAAGACAAAATATAATAATTTAACGTTTCAAGGAATTTTTACAAGCAGAGTACGCACTATTTATACGTCCATATGCAGCCGATAGTTCCATGTTTTCGTGCGACCAACATGATTTTCGACCAATAGAATCGTTTTACGACATTGCCAAATTGTCTCTTCAAATTATATAGAAAACGTTTACAAAGAGTACAGTAATATATAAAATTTCAAAAAATGCTGAATGGAGGAATAGATTTCTTTGGTACGATATTTAATCTAATTTTATATAGAACGTATTGGCAAGAATATTGTATCGTTATTATCATTATAACCTCTAACGAGAAAGTTATTGTACTTACATTACAACGATCTTTTAATCATATTTTAATCGTTTTCAATTCGTCTAACAATCTGTATCAATTAACGTAGTAAAGCATTATTGAATATTGATATAATTATTCAAAAGCATAAAAAAATCATTTGGATATCATAAAATTCAATATAATCAGAGAACGGTAAGGAACGTACAATATACAGAATTGACTGCTTCAACGTAATTACGTAAACTTGTTTATTTTTGTCTTATGTACGTTTAATATTTAATGCTACGTGTTATCATGGTGGAATAATGATAGAGAAAGATAATGAAAGCAATATGGATAGAGTAATAAATGAATAATAAAGAGAAAAGATGTGATTCAGTACGGGGGAAGAAGGAACCTTTCGTGACGCCTTCGGTGTTGAGCTTATATGAGAGCCGGCAACACTGTTACGCTAAAGACGCGGAACTTCGACCAATCAGAGAAAAGAACAGGATCTAGGCGCGCAAGGTCGACTACGCAAAAGTCATTTGCTACGCGTTCGCCCAACACGTGCGAGCACAATTCTTCGCGCAGTGACCGTTGCGCGCGCGGCGTCCTCCCCTTCTAGCATTACTCCGCTCCACTCTCGTTCGACACGCACACGTCCATCGTCGGTGGCCCCGTATAGACGTCCTGTCGAGTTGAGAATCCGTTAATATCAAACCGATCGCCATGGCGGAAGAATATCTGTACGGTAAATATCGAAAGTCGAAGGAACGTGATCATCGTTCATCGTTTATTTCGTCCTATACACGGTTACTTTACGAGAGAAATATTAGTTATTCCATCGAGACGCCGGCTAAGAGCTTTCGGCCATTGTGATGAGGATCCCTATTGTCCGCGAAAACTACGAGGGAATAGCGCGCGTTTATCGTTGAAACTTTATTATATATTTCGAATATCTTATTTGATCTATATATTACGAATGATGTGCGAGGTTATACCAGACATCTATTGCATTCGAAATTCGTGAACATCGTGTACTATCGTGATTTTTTGTGTTTCTTTAGGAATCGTCCTTGAGGGAGCAAACTCAACCGAGGTATGGGATCCCGAGCACAAGAACGACGATGCAGATGGTACGAACCAGCATGGTTATGGAGCTGATCAGAAGCTCATCATCAAAATGGTAAGTCTTCGAGAATTTCGGAGATATAAAAGAAGGCGATACGCTTTCTCCCTCTCTCTTTTTCTCTCTCTCTCTTTCTTTCTTTCCATCTCTCTCTCTTTCTCTTTCTCTATCTGTATGTGTAACGCTCGTGCGTCGTGACTCTACACGTACACACACGCCGATTCGTCGTCCTTGTCGATTATACGATATATTTTTTTTTGGCTTTGTTCTAAACTCAAAGGTGGTATTCATCCTAATTATAAATCGACGCATTTGAGCTCTTTCATATTTTATGGATATCTTATATATCGTGTGCATGAAATGTTTTCTTTCTCGATTGCTATAATTACGTATGATTTTTACAAGCCAATTACGTTTGTCTCTTACGCGTGTCGTCACATTTCTCGAACGAGAGAAGAACGTTGCCAATATATTCGGCGTCTTTCGTTATACATATTTTTTTTTTCTTTCTTTTTTCTTCCTTTTTGCCAGAGCGCGCTAGGAGCCTCCTGCAACGTTTTACGCGCGAATCTTCAATGCATTAAAGAAGCATAGATGAGAATGGGAAAGAAAAATTTTTCTCACGAATTCTATGCCTCTTTGATATATACGGTTCAAGAGGTTTTACGTACATCTATCTCGAAATTTTTATCATTATGTTGATGGATTGTATATTTCAATCTGTATGATGATTCATCGAGCATTTATAGATGTTCGAATTTCATATTAATCGTAAGAGATCAGAGACAACGAAAAGTCCCTATCTTTCGCGGTTAAAACCGCAATGCGTGCCTATGATCGTTCATAACCTATACTACAGCGCTTCGATAGTTTATTTTGTTTCATGAGTCTCGATAAAATTTCTTATCGTTATATGATAGAATAATTTGTTTTTCTTTCTTTATTTTTCCTTTTTTTTTTCTTTTTCTACATTCGACGATTACTCTGGTGGACGAACTTACTTTTTTTTTTGTATATTGAATTTTATTGCATGAATGTTTAATGCTTGGCGCCATTTTTCCTTACAATGGCTTCGCCCTTCCCCCACCTCCGACAGGATCCTATTATACCGAAAGGGAGATTATAACGGAAATTTCGGTATGCAGGTAGAAATAGGGTTGAGATACAGTAGATGTATTTGTCTAAATTGAATTGAAACTACAATGAGTTCTTGGCAGATGGTCTTATTTTATATCGTATTTTAAAAAGAAAAAGAAACATTAAGAAAATTTTTAATATATAATTATTATGTTATTGGTTAATTAACAGTTATATATATTATTAAATATTACATGACAATATTTGCTTATATACGTTTTAGGCACTTTTAGGGCCAGAAGCAAAGCCTGGAGAACTCAATGTACTACAGGTCGAAGCGACGGGACTTAAAGGACCTATGAAAACCCCTATTGCTCTTTTAGAGATGGGAAAGACAGCGCAAATTATTCTTGATCTTAGTTTTCCTGACCCACCAGTTACGTTTACCTTGGTTAAGGGTAGCGGGCCTGTTCACATAGTAGGACACAATCTTCTTGGTAAGAAATAAACAAAAAAATATTTATTTTATATATGAAGTTCATTAAGAAGTGCGACATTTATGATTTAGACGCCTTCTATCTGTAGAAGCATCAATTTACCATTTATCGATATAGCACTGTAGTTCTTTCAAAAAATTTTTATTTGGATAATTTAATTCAATTTGAAACAATTATAATTATAATATATATAGTGATATATTTATTTTATTTGAAATTATATTTTGTTTGTAGGAACACACATGGAAGAATTTGATGATATGGATGAAGAGTTAGAAGATGAAAATATTGATGATGATGATGATGAAAAGGTATGAGAAAATAATTTAATTTTCAAAATATTAATTTTATAGATTATATGATGCATGCGAAATTAAACACTCGTCTAAAAACTTGGTCTATATGAATTAGGATCTTTGAATTATTAATGAAAGAATAAACGATAAAGAAAAATCAAATTGTTTAAAAATATTAAACGCACATACAAGATATGGGTTTATGTTATCCGTCATGAGCATTATGCACTTATTTCTCTTCCAAATCGTACATTTGTTCTGCTTTTTTTATGTAGCAATGAAAACAGCAATGTCTTATAATATTATAAATACATTCATTAGGAATGCAATTTCAGGCACCTCAAAAGAAAAGAAAACATTCTGCAGAGGGTAGAAAAAATGGCACCAAACGTGCCAAGATGGACGAAGCAGTAGACAAGTAAAAAAAAGAATAAAAAAACATTTTAAAAGGCTAAAATGTTTTAGTCCCTTATAAACAGAACTTCCATTAAAAGTATTTTTCAACTGTAAAGTGTATTACTTTAAAAGTATAAAAACTTCTTTGATGAAATCTTAGAAAGGAGAGGGTTGCTTAAGAAGTTACAAACCTGGATGTACCTTTTGCGCTTGTGTTTTCATTCCTATATATCTGTTGTTTTATTTTTTGTATAATAAACTATCCAATTTTAAAACAATTGCTTTTATTCACTCTTCATATATCCTTATTTACCGATCAAGCGATAAAGGTTAGTTTCAGCGAACGTTTTTGCAGGTGGAAACTGTTTCGTAAATTGAAATGGGAAAAATGATGAAATAAGTGCTAAATGCTCATATTATATATACTAGTGATATTTGAAGATGATATTTTAGATAAAAAGTTGTTTCATTACTAATTATTTCTTTGGAAGGTATAACTATTAGTAAAATAATGTACATATTATGTTCGAGGTTAATTTGGCATTTAGCCCTAATTAAGATTATAGAAAATTCAGATGAACTTAGATTTTTGTTTCTTTATAATGCAGGATCCTGATGATGAAGAGGAAGAAGAAGATGAACCTAAGAAGAAGAATGCCAAATTAACAACTGCAGCCAAATACAAAAATCAGGCTAACAAGAACAAGAAAAAATAAACATGAGCCTTAACATAATGGAAACACAAAAACTCTTAAGTTAGGCTATTATGCGTAAGTCCATCAATTATCATCCGCATTTATGCGAATTTAGTATCGTTTCATTAGATTATCAGACGACACGTGTTGCGTTCCACGTTTCTAAAACACAACTGGACCAATAAAGTACAATAAGATAACAGTGTATCATGTATTCACAGAATGGTATCACGTTTTACTAGTCCACTTGTAATGAGCCATACACGGATTTAATTTAGCAGTGTAGTATTACCACTTAAGTAATCAATTTTCTTTGATTTTATATATATATATATGTATATATGTACGTATATATATATATATATATGCATGTATGTATGTATGTATGTATGTATATGTATATATATTTTTTTAATTTTCATTTTTTGCTTCCATAGCAAATACGTAGTTTCTCTGCTTGCCTTAAAGAAATATCCCTTATGCTAAATTGTATTAACTATATATGTATAATATATGGAGAAAAAACTTGTTAATCAGAAATTATTTTTTTGACAAAATTTTATGAAATTTGAACTGCTAAGGGAGATCTTTTGAGACAAGTGGCTAGAAGCAATTCTTTTACTTATCTCGTTTCTAACGACGTTGAACCTACATAGATGCGTTTAATGTTCTTTCCTTATTTGATACATGTAAACTATAAAAAAAAAATTGTTATTTGAATCCGGAGGTTTTAATGACTGAACTTTGTACGATATCATAGAGAGAAAAAAAGAAAAAGAGAATGAGAGTTAATTAAAAATTATGCGGTCATTCTTGGTCCAGTTGTTGTTCGTTAAACTTGTGGAAAGCACAGACGAACTTGCAGTGAAAGAGACGTACTTGTATTTACTTTCTGTCTTCTCTGATACCGTGTTCACATAAATACACTTCCAACGATGCAACAAAAAATATATTATCTTATTGTAGCCATGTAACACGATTCAGAAATAGTATGTCTTTTTAAGAAATTGCAAAGCTACTCTATCAGCCAGTGTAATTTATTATTTTCGTGTGTACAAGATGGGGGGAGAAAAGGAGAAAGTTAGTCAAGAAGAAAAACCCTTATACCGCAGTGTCATTAATAATTGTTAAAAAGAAAGAAAGAAAAGAAAAAAGATAAATAACATCAGAATATTAAAAAAGGGAAAAAGCATATTCACGCGTCACCTCGATATTCATTCCATTTGATGAAAGATAATAGAAGAGGAGTTACAGGTGTACTACACAGTGTGATGCTCTTACATCAGTATCATATGCAGAAGAAGTATATGTGAAGGGTGTTTGAAATACCCATGCGATTGATAGTAGTCTGTACACCTATTTTGTACATATACGATACACAATAAAAAATTTCACAACTTTTAATCAGTATTGCATGAGTAAAATTCATTCGAGTATACCTCCCCAGCAGTGAGAGTGTATGCTACTTTATATAAGGGAGCTTATTATCTAACGAATTTTTTTCTTTATATATATATATAATATATATATAGAAAAAATAAAAAAGAAAGAAATCAAATATAAAATATAAAACGCGTTAATTAGCCTTCTTTTTGTATTTGTGATTGACCTGATAACGTGTGTTTTTAATTGCGATTATTATGAAAAGCGGTGTTTGACGAAAAGAGCAGTTTCTGTAAAAAAAATCAGTGTATTACAGATGAAATAAACATTTTTCTAAAATATATGTAGAAACCATCATCATAGTAATAATTTTTACGTTCGTTACTCTTATACACTTTTACGTAATCGTAAATTAATAGTTTTTTTATACGTAATATGTATTTCAGTATATGTATTGCAATATGTATGCTTCGCTCGAGTGTCAATTTTTTGTCATATTGAGAATGTCAACTTTGATGATTGTAACCTTTTTTTGAGATGTTTCAATTTATCTTCCCTTTTTATGTAAGAAGTGAAATGAATCTAGATCATTTGATTAATCCGCATTCAAGATCATTTTGAAATTTTAAGGAAGTGAACATCTTCGAGAAGGAGTTCTGAATAAGTTTTGCCATTTAAATTGATAGATATTATATGCAGAGTTCTCAATTAAATGGAACTTCTGGGTCTAACGTTACAGGCAATCAAATTTTTTTAGAAAAATCAGAATGTAATGCAACTGAAAAAGAATCGAAGTCACTTCGTAGACAAGTGAGTTGCATTTTGTTATCAATCAAAGATAGTAAACAAATTATGTATTGTTGTAATCTAAGTCCTAAAGTGTTTAGTCGCATATTTGTGTTCATAATTGAACTACTGTCATATATTTTTCATTTTGAGATATTTTTTGACATGTTCGGATATAAATTATTTGAAAATTACATTCTAGAACAAGAAACAGAAAAAAATCAGTATATTTATACTTGGAAAAATGATTCTTTTAGATAATTTAAACAATTTTTAGATAGCGTATGACAAAATGTAGATCATTTAATATTTTAAATGACTTACAATTATATTATTTTCATAATTACCAGCTCGTATGTATGTAAAAAAAAAAGAGATAGAAAATAAGTAAAACTTAAAGTTTCATTTAAAGGTAGCAAATTTAACAGAGACCATCGCCGATCTACAAAATAGCATTTACACAAAAGATATTCAATTGGAGAACATGCGTAAGGACGGAGAAAGATTGTCAGCTGAATTAAAGAAACAACAGAGATGTAATAGAAATCTTAAACGTAAGGATTATATATAAATATATAAAGTTTATACGTACACATATAAGATTTATATGTACACATATAAGATTTAAAATAAAAACATTGAATATCATTTCAGAACAGCTGGATGATGAGAGATATTTTTATCAGAGAGAGAAGGATCACTTTTGCGAAGAGATTCAACGTCATAAAAACAAATGTACAAACAATGGGTTGAAGTTACAAGAGCAACGATGGAAAGAATTGAAGGATGTAAGAGACTCATTAGATGAGGAAAATAAACAATTGCGCGAGGAGTTAGCTGAGAAGAGTGAGATCACATATAATTTGTGTATTAAATTTCTGCGTATGAAGCATGCAAAGGACACGCTTAGACATAAGTTTGATCAGTTGCACCGGGAACACTTAAGAGTAATGGAAGAAATGATGGAGAAGCTCGACGAAGCTAGGGAAGAACTTAATGTGATTATATCGGAGAAGTTTCAAGAACCATTGCCAGTTAACAAGGCTAAATTCTTGCAAGTAAATCGTTTGGTATCAGAAGATTATTTAGGTTAATAAAAAAAGATTTGAAATGGATTTAAAGGAAATGATTTTTTAGGTCGTACAAAGAAATACTCGATTGGTTTATGAGAATGCGACTTTGAGAGTACAGATTCAGCATCTTACGCAAACTTTAAATAAATTGAAGAACTATACGGAGAAGCCTAAAGCAATTAAAGTTGATGCACGTATTATAGCGAAACTTGCTACTCAAAGTCGTAGAAGGCAAGATTCGGAAATAATTCGAAAATGTGTTGCAACGTAAGAACGAAATTTTATATTCTTGCTATAAATTAATTTGATCATTTGATCTATTAATATATATAGATATGTAAATATTTTAGATCTTGTGTTACCCAACCAGTAAATATATCGGCCAGCAATTCGAGTACAAATAACAGCAAATCGGCTGATAAAACAACAAATGAAAAAGCAGCCTCAAAGATTCGGGCTAAAGCTTGTGATAAATATAAGTTTGTAACCGTAAAGGAAGACTCTCAAGAAACAAGTTCGATTAAATCTAAAGTTGGATGTATAAAAGAGAATAAAGAAAAAGAAATGGATCAAAATAATTCCACTTCTACGACCAGTACGGATAGTACAACGGAACATTTACAAAAATATATTGAAGTACGTGACGTGTGTACGAACACGTGACAGGAGAAGTGAAAAGTAGTTTTTAAAATCGATTATATGTTAGTGATTCATGTTCGCTATTTCAAAAGGAACACCTATATTAATAAAATTTCCCTAACATTTGACGTAAATATACCTTTAAAAAAAAAAAAAAAAAAAAAGGTACAGTGAAAATATTGACAAATGTACGTTTAAATACGTTATAGAAATCCTTGTTTTTTGTTAATTATAATAATGCTTGAAGAAATGAAAATAAGAAAGTTGGAAATAATTCATTTAATCTAAAGGAATGAGAATATATTTACAAATGATTATTTTTATTATCTTTTTAAATCCTTACTATTTATTAATTTAATAAAATATAGATTAAAATGCATAAAATATGTGAATCCTCTTATTTTGTTTCTGTATGCTCGTATGATATATAATATCTAAAGATTTTTAGATTTGAAATTTTACCATATAAAAATGAAAGAAAAAAAAAATTAGCCTAAAACTTTTCGTAAAAGATTAATTGATTTTAGTAAAATGATCTAGAATCTTTTGACCGGCTTTTTATTTTAATTCGTGTCGCAATATGTCGGCCGTTTTGTTTCTTTGCGATGTTTTCTTTGGTATAATGTCGAGAGAGAAAGTGACAAAGACAGAGAAAGTGAGAGAAAGAGACAAAGATAGAGAAAGAGAGAGAGACTAATAACAAGCAACGTTTGATTTGTTTCAGGTTAGATACCGATTGGAGAAAACGTCAACTAAGTGACTTACCTACGATCAATCTTTGTCGGAACGTTGTGGTATGTCGGTAAGGAAGATTAGCGCGAGTCAATGGTAAATATTTCAAACAAATTTCAACAGATAAATAATATGTATAAAATATCATGCATATCTTTATAACATTCAAAAAAAGAATTTTATATTCAATAAAAAATGATTTATGATTTCGTAATACCATTCGATCGAAATTATAAGATATAAATATCAACGAATTTAACGACAATATTTTTTCGTAAATATTTACAAATATGTTTTCGACAATAAAAATCATTACATTCATTAAGATACTATGCTATATTTAAAAGGTATTGTTTATTCGTTGTATTCGAAAGCTGCGCTACTGCGCACAATATCCAGAAAAAATAATAAGAATTCATCTTTCGTTGGTTTGATGAATAATAAGATGACGGGATAGTTCTTTGACATAGACTAAAGCATTATTACTCGTTTAACTAATAAATTATTGGGATTTACGGATCCTATCTGTACGACAAGAGGACACAGAGAGAAAGAAAGAGAGAGGCCTTTCACGTGTAGTTTCGTTCACGGTAGCTCCTAATGTCCCTCGTATTCGGATCCGCAAAAGGCAAAAGGAACCGTACCAAGGAATCACTGTATCCTCGTCGACTCATAAATGTCATTACGAGGGACAACCGTGATTACGTTAGAACGACGTTCTGCTTGAGAAAGATAGAGAGAGAGAGAGAATAAGAGAATGAGAGAGAAAGAGTGGAAGGCCCAGAGAAGAAGACTTGCTCTCTTTCTCTTTCTCTCTGTCATTCTTACGTCGTGCCAAGCCGGTTCGAGACGAAGCCGGGTTTTAACGATCGGTCATTAAGTCGCGAAGAAAATTGAGACGTCCACCTCTCGGTGAGCTCATACCCAATTGAGTAGCGGCCTTAATACCCCTTATGTATTATCCGACAGGAGAGAGAGAAGCACCTTGTTAAACGGATCTCGTCGTCTCTCGCCTTTGCACTTGCAGTTTTTTCTTCTTTTCTTTTTTCCTTCTTTTATTTTTTTTCTCTCCCTCTTCTTTTCCGTTTTTTCTTTTCTCTTTTTTCTCTTACCGTACCCACACCCCCCTCTCCCCTCTTCCTCTCCAGCCTCTCCTCCGTAGGAATTTCATCGCTTTGACAATTTTCATTTTTTTTCTTTTCCTTTTCCTTTTTTTATGATTAAATTGAAATTAACACTTTGTCAATGATGATTTTTTATTATGCGTAAAGAGTATGTTCGAGAAGATCGTAAAAATTCGATTTCAATATATATTTATTTATAATGAAATTTGTATTAAAAATTATTTGCGAATTTATTAGTATAAATGGAACAATCGTAGATATTTTAGAAAACAGAAGAAAAAAGATAGAAGAGGAATGAAAAAGGAGTCTCTACGATAAGTTTTTTTTTTTTTTTAGCATTACAAATGATCTTCCTCGACAATTAAATCAAAATTAGCGCTTGTTAGTGGTGATTTTTATTATACCTAGAAAAAAAAAAAGAAAAAAAACACGTTCGTAGAGATCGTAAAAATTTAATTCTGATATATATCTATCACAAAATTCGTATTAAAAATTATTTGCCAACTTATTCGTTCAAATAGAACAATGGTAGACATTTTAGAAAAAAGCAGAAGAAAGAAGGAAGAGGAAGAAGAAGAAGGGAATTCCTCATCTCTCATTTTCGCACTTGCCGTTTTTGTATCATAGAAATTTCGTCTCTATGATAACTTTTTTTTCTTTTTTATTTATTTTTTTTTTTTATTAGTATTACATTGAATTTTTCCTTTTGTATAATTAAATCGAAACTTATATTTATTCTCATTTATTAATAATGATTTTTTATTATATCTAAAAAAAAAATACGTTCGAAGGGATCGTGAAAATCCTATTTCAATATACATATATATAATGAAATTTGCATTAAAAATTATTACGAATATTTTCTTGGGAACGTTACATTATAACGGACGTTTCAGAAATAAGTTAAAAGGAAAGAAAATGCAGAAATAATGAGAAAGGAGAAACTTCAGTCGAAACTCCTTTTTCTTTATTTTATATCTAATGATAAGATAACATTGCTCGTTCTTGTTTTAATAAGATTATATTCTTTTTGTCCTTTGACATCCGTTTAAGGCCGTTTAATGTCCGTTCGCACGTCACGTGGCATATTATCGTGCCTCTATCGGGCCCGAACCGTAATGGGCCTTTCGGAGCGGATCCTTGAGTATTAGCACGCCTATTGGTTATCGACCATCGGACGTCATGCGCAGCGTGAAACCAACATAAATATAGCGTTCTCCTCGACTCGAATGGGCCCGACAGAAAGAAAGAGAGATAGAGATAGAGAAAGAGAGAGAGAGGAGAGAGAGAGAGAGAGAGATAAGATTGCGTCCGTTCCGCGTGTACACCTTAGCATTATATGTATATATATGAATCTATATTGTATGTCTGTCTATCTATCTATCTATCTATCTATCTATATATATATATATATATGTGCATCGTATATGTAAGTAGATATGTACGTAAGTAGGTACGATTTCAGTGCTAACAAGTGGACACCGAACGCGTATCGAAACGCTTATGTCGTCCATTGTCGAAGATTACATCGTAATTTCTCTCCATTGTTTTGCTCTCTCGCTCCCTCGAATTCGCCATTCGTAGAGATATACTTAAGAAAATCTATTCGTGGATATATATATATATATATATACATATATATATATATACATATATATATATATATATACATATATATATATATATATACATATATATATCTCGATATATATGTATATATAAACATGGGTACTAATCGTAAGTCATTGTGGACATAGAAAGTAACTGTACTGAATGTTAAATACATTTATTTATTTTATTATGCAATATTTGTGTAGGATTATCGGATATTTCTTACCTTTTTTTCTTTTTTTACGGTTGTTGTACAAGTTTTTCTTTATTGCATCGTTTATGGATATATATATATTTTTTTATTAAGTTATATATCGTAATGATACTTAAATATTTTAGTATCATTAATATGTTTGTTATGAATTATTAATTAAATTATTTTTTGTCGTATTGTTTCTTTTTAAAGCGATATATGCTTCCATTACTTTAGCTATTAAGTGTTATGTGTTATTAATGATTAATTAAATTTTTTATTGCATCGTTTATTTTTTATTTATTTATTTTTTTACTAAGTACTATATATTAATAAAAAATAAAAGTATAAAGTAACATAATAGTTTAATAGAAGAATATAAGTAATTCAATTTTGTGAAAAATCGATCGAAAGTCTTTCTTATTCAATAAAAGGAATTAATTATTATTCAATACAACCCCCTATATACATAATCCAATTTTTATTTGCATCTATGAAAAAAAATTATGTGTTTTTTATTCAATAAAAGGAAGTAATTATTATTCAATACAACCCCCTCTATACATAATCCAATTTTTATTTGCGTCTATGAAAAAAAAATTATGTAACATGAAAATCATAATATTACCTGTACTATCATAATCATAATATACCAATTATAACATACATAAAAAAAAATCTGAATATAAAGTAATAATTCATTTTATCTATATATATATGTACACAAGTGCGCATGATTTTTAAAGTTACGTGGAGTTTTATATAAATAATTAAAGTAAATGATAAAAAATAAGAAAAAGAAAAAGAAGAGAATCTAACGAAAAAGATTTTTGAATAAACAAACAATAAAAAGTAGTAAGTGTTCGATGACTTATTATCGTATAAGTATTACACATACATACATATATACGTACGTACATATATATATTTTTCTCGCATTTTTTTCTCTCTCTTTTTTCTTTTCTTTTCTTTTTTTTTCTCTCTTGAGTCTTTTTTCTTTTTCTTTTTCGTCTTGCTCGCATAGCCAGCGAATGTACATGAATCAATATGTCCGGTACTGCTCTCCGCAGTGAGTTATCGCCAGATGCTAACGTTTCCCTTCCATAAAGGAATAATATCTGACGCTTTATTTCGACCTCGGCCATAGCTGTGGCCAGTGGTAATAGTAGTAGTAGTAGTGGTAGTAATAGTATAGTAATAGTGGTAGTGTTAGTAATAGTAATAGTAGTAGTATCAGTAGTAGTAGTAATAGTAGTGGTAGTGGTGGTGGTGGTAGTAGTAGTAGTAGTAGTAGTAGTAGTAGTAGTAGTAGTAGTAGTAGTAGTAGTAGTAGTAGTAGTAGTAGTAGTAGTAGTAGTTGTAGTAGTAGTAGGTAGTAGTAGTAGTAGTAGTAGTAGTAGGTAGTAGTAGTAGTAGTAGTAGTAGTAGTAGTAGTAGTAGTAGTAGTAGTAGTAGTAGTAGTAGTAGTAGGTAGTAGTAGTAGTAGTAGTAGTAGGTAGTAGTAGTGGTAGTAGTAGTAGTAGGTAGTAGTAGTAGTAGTAGTAGTACTTCTCTCTAGTAGACGAGAACGCTTTAGATCGAAACGGTCGATACATCGTGAGCTTCCACGGTAAATAAATTTTCTCTTATACGAATGTTCTATATAATGGTAGTAGTAGATATATACGTAGGTACGTACGTATGTACGTAGATAGTTCGTTCTTCGTTGTTTATCATTGACGTCGGTTTATCGATGTATTTCTCTTTTTTGATATTCATCATACATTTCTGAACCTTTTTCCTTATCTCCAATTTCGATATACTATATCGATATACTATATCGATATACTATATGTGTATGTATATATATATATATATATATATATATATATATATATATTTATAAACACACATACATATATATATATATAGTAATTGTATGTAGGTTTAATATGAATATGTAAATAGAAAGATTTGTTTTAATATAAAAAAAAAGAAATTTATATATTAGGGGGACCGGAAAGTAATGTCGCTTTTTTAAATTAAATTCAAACGAATAAATTTTTAACAAGTTTTTATTTTTAATCACAATCAAATATCGATATGCGCAGAAACGACATTACTTTCCGGTCCCCCTAATATATATATATATATATATATATATATATATATATTATATAATTAAATAATATGTATACTCTAATAAACATAAAAATGTAATATAGATACATACATCTAAAATATCTATAATATATCTAAATATAATTCATTTAAAAAATATTATGTTACATATTTAATACATATTTAACTTATCTACCTATGTATATCATTTTTATCTTTATAAATATATAATTTTTTTTTTTAATAAATATTTTTCTTTTCTTTTTTTATATAGATAAATACATAGATAAATAAAATAATTAATATTATTGGTTGTATCCGTTGTCGAATGTATCCTTCTATATATATATATAAACATAGAATATATGGAAGGACAAATATAATTACTTTTTTATGAAGTTGAAAACAAATCTATTCGTATTCTATTTAAATATTACAAATCAACATAACAAAAAGTATGTACTTACGTATGGGTAGTTAGACATTATGCGAGTTCTGTTCTACAATATGTAAGATTTCTTTTTCTGATAAATAAAAAGTCGATCCGCAAATGTCGAATGCATTTTCCGTCATCGTCGTAATTGAAGAAAAAAAAAGAAAAAGAAAAAGAAAAAAACGTAACGCTGTACCGACGTGGAATTTGTTTTATAAAACGCGATTACGCGCTAACCTGCCTACCGTGACTCGTCGAATAGAGCGATTTCGCGAATAGTTTAACTACACGTTAGTGTAGTCTTGAACACGATAAAAGTCGTTGAGTTTCTTGCATCGCGTGCGAGGATCGCGCACGCCCGACATTCTTCGCGCTCCGACGAAAAACTTTGCCTCCTAATGGCGGAGGTTTTTGTTGTTTGCATGGATATATCTACTTACCTCTTAAACGAAACAAAACGAAACTAAACCAAACTAAACTGAACTAAACTAAATTACAGCAAACTAAATTAAAGAAAACTAAACTAAATTAAACTGAATTTCTTCCTCCTCCCTGAATCATAAATCACGATAGATATATTTATTTATTAATCGAACTAATTGCATCGACAACGATACAACGATCGTTATTATTTAATTATCAAAAGATTGTAACGATAAATACCTTCCGATCGATATTACGATACAATCAATCGGGTGATGTTTTTAATAACATAAAATCACTTTTGGGATGGTTTAATATGAGCCTGAGATGGAAGGATGCAACATCGTCGGCCCCTACTCGTATCCTGATCTTTTTTCTCCCTTTTATGGATATATAACTAATGAATTTAAATTAATTAGGATTTTTTCCATTTTTTTTCTTTTTTCTTTTCTTTTTTTCTTTTCTTTTCCTTTTACCATCCTACACATTCTAATTTTCCTATGCGAAACAGTATAGAAAGATGTTGTGTGTAAAAAATAGAGAGAGAGAGAGAGAGAGAGAGAGAGAGAGAGAGAGAGAGAATAAGTATACGATGAGGAAGAGGGAAAGAGAAGGGTAGACGATGATAGAGAGATATAACGAGTTCGAGCGCGCGCGAAAGAGAGAGAGAGAGAGAGAGAGAGAGAGAGATAGAGGGAGTTCTCCAATCGTGCGCTTCCATTGCCCTCGACGCGTTTCAGGCCGAGCGCGTTAATTGGCCGAACCAATTAATTCCAACAAGTTCGCTCGGTGCGATTAGTGCACGGACGTGGTGGTGAGCGCGCGCACAGTTTATGTAGTAACAAACCGAGTGTGTGCCGACGGCCGATCCTGCCCCCGGAAAACGAAGAACCTGTTTCTCGTAGTCGCGAGAATGGCCCCGTAACGTTTTCTCGTATTCTCCTTTTTCCTCTCTTTCCTCATTCTCTCTTTCTCTCTCTCTCTCTCTCTCTCTCTCACTCTTTCTTTCTTTTCTCTCTCTTCTTTTTTTTCTATACACTTACCTTTCGCACCATTTTTTAGACTTATATCTAGGTAAGAGAGATAGACGAGAAGACTGATGGGTGTAAGAGAGAGAGAAAGAGAGAGAGAGAGAGAGAGAGAGAGAGAGAGAGAGAAAGACAGGGAGAAGGAAGCTAACAAAAATGTTGACAGATCACATATTTAAAGAGGGTTTTTTTCACATAGAAATTCAAATGTATGTAAGATAAACGACAGAAAGAGATTTAGAGATATTAGCATTGGCAATGTTTCTAATTGCTAATTATTATTTCGTAATAGTTTCGTATCTACGATCGGAGAAATATATTGATTTTGTGCTAAAGTTAATAAAATATAATGTCGCATTTGCATTGGATATACCCAAAGGGATATGGATGGGATTGAACAGGTAAATAGATAGGTATATCATTCAAAAAGGGATCATTGGTTACTATACATTTGGTCCATGAATTCAATTCGATATATATATACATACATACATACATACATATATACATATATACATACATACATGTATATATATGTATGTATTACTTTCTACGATTTCTTTTTTGTAAGCTACAAGTTATCGTAAAAAATTGTATTTTTTTTTCTTCATTCTTTTTTCTTCTTTTTTTTTATTCCTGCACATTTTACATCTTTCATACGTATTACTGAGTAATACATATGAAAATATTTGTAAAAGGTAAAAAGGTCTGATAAGTAAATCCCATGGATCATAGTTTAATCAAATTCAGTAGTATTATATTTATTATGTATTTCTTTTATCTCATCGCAAAAAAGAGAGGGAAAGGTAAAATATTATCGAATCTAATTAGTTGAAAGATCGACGATTTACGAATCGAAGTTACGAATACGAGAAAGATCGATTTACTTGGATAAGTTTTTATGACAACTTTAACGGGAAGAGGAATGAAAAATATTTGTAGAGAGAATTTTTGGATACGCGAATTTATTCGAAGAAATCGTATTAGAGATACGAGAGGAGAGGCCGCCCCCTAACTATGAAAGTCTCTAGAAGGTCCGGTAGGACCGAGAACGACTCACAAACTCTCTCTCTCTCTCTCTCTGTCCCTTTCTCTCTCTCTCTCTCTCTGTCCCTTTCTCTCTCTCTCTCTCTCTCTCTCTCTCTCTCTCTCTCTCTCTCTCTCTCTCTCTCTCTCTATGGTGGAGAAGGTAAGCCGGAGCTTGATTTATCGGCCAATTAGTCCACCGTACCGGGTGCGCTTCTCTGGTGCGTCTCACCTTCCAGATGATATCCCGACGAAGAGCTGGCGCATCGACTAAAACACCGAAGAGAAGAGAGCGCCAGGGCCGTAACTAGACAAGACCCTTTTATTCATCGTCTTCGTACTCGTTATACCTTAGGAAAATCGAAAGCTCGGTTAGATACGTTATTTGATGGATAGTTTATCAGAATTATTGTATTCTAGTTCTTAATTCGTGCGTTCGTAATATTCTGATGATATATTATTAAAAAGACAAAAAAAAAAAAATTGAAGAGAAACGAATATGATCTGCTACATTTTCTTTCTTTCTTTCTTTCCTTTTTTTTTAACATCCTATAATTCCGACTTTTAATATTTCTTTATTATTTGTGCATATTTTATTTAGAACGAATTGTAGATTTATTATAGATAATTTTTTCGATCGGTTGTAAATAAATAAATATTTGTTTTTTCATTTAATTTATTATATATATATATAATATTTATTATATATATATATAATATATATATAATATTTATTATATATATATATATATATATATATATATATATATATATAAGAAAAAAAATTTATACAAGCTGGAAAATTGAATTTTTCCAGTGTTATCTTGAATAACACGTAGATCAAACACGTTCATCGAAAGCGTCGTGATATTTTGTGAGACATCGTGTCCACATTTAGTTATACGTTACTCATAGCTACCGGCACGCTTTCCGTAGCTATTTACCAAGTAAATAAGTGAGTAAATAAATAAATAAGTAAGTAAGTAAGTAAGAATCTATGTATCGAACGATCTGTGTCTCGAAGGCGAACGTTCGATGCATATCGAGAGTCAACCGCGCGATTTGAATAATTGCGCGAGTCGCGACTTGCTAAAGAAACGTGCGAGCGCTTTAGTCACGATTTAGTCGTCGGAAACGCGTTCTAGGTGTCTAATGTGCGAAACTACTCGAGGAAATAAAATATTATTTCTCTTTGTACAGTTTGCCTTTTAAACGTCGAGACACGGTGCCATATCGTTTCGCTAGTCACGACTTTATGATATCTCGAATTTTATCTTAAGACAATAACACTTTTGTTCTCTTCGAACGATTAGAAGAACTGTGAAAGACAATTAATTTTCATTAATTTTTCATGTCTATAAATACGAACGTTTTTTTTCCTTTTTTGTTTTTTTTTTATCATCGATAAAGAAGCAAAATTGACCGAAGCAATTAAATTATTCGATTGGAAATTTTTTATTTTCTTCAATATGATCTAGTTTAGAAACTTGACCTTTCATATCTTAGAAAGTTTTTCAATAGTCATTTTATTTTAATGATTTATGATTGGACACTATTTTTCTTTTTCTTTTTAGATATAAATATTTTATTTATACTTATACTTATTATTATATGTTTATAGATAATATACTTTATACTAGTAATATAATATATGTAACTATATTATACAGTACTATTATGTAATATTTACTTATTTTCTTTTTTATCATAGATACCTTCTCATACGCTACATTATACGAGTATATACTTGTACGTTTCTTTGGTACATGCTAACTTTATTTCTCTCATTAGATATAACAAATTCGTTCTAGAATTATTGTTCGATGGATCGTGGCGAACGTCAGAGTAGTTCAAGTTGTCTGTGAAAAAGAGGATATTTGTTTGACACGAAGATACACATCGTGATGCCATGTTCTTGTTTATTTCTTTCAAATTTTTTTTTGATTCTTTTTCTTCCTATTTTTTTTATCTCTTTTTCTTTCTTATTTTTTTTTTATTTTTATTTTATCTTCCTTCTCTCTTACATATTCTTCTATCTCTTTTCAACTTACAACTCCATTAGGCTTCGGATCTATCCCAATCTGCGGTCTCTGTGGTTTAATGGTACAAGCCGTCCGTTGAAGTTTGTGGCACGAGCGAGCATCTTTAGCGTCTCTCTTTCTCTCTCTCTCTTACACACCAACATACACACACACACACACTTTCTCTCTCTTTCTTTCTTTCGTGGCGTCTGTCACCGTGCGCCGTTTAACGTTTAGCATCGTCTCGTGGCTAAAATAGACGGACTGCCTACTGCTTAAGCGTTCTCAGAAAAATGCCTGACGCTCGAAGAAACAAGATTAAAAGGCACTTTTGTGTGGTGTTAAAGCACCCTCGATTGTACCCTACTGAATTCTCTCTCTTTCTTTCTTTCTCTCTCTATTTCTCTTTCTCTTTCTCTAGTTTTTTCTGTGACGCTTTATCAAGACGATTTGTACGCTCAAAGGACCGTGTAACCGATGTTTCTTTCCTTTCGAATACTCTCATGTGTTTTATCTGAAGTGTTGTTCATTGTCTTTTGCGATTGATCTTTGAATTTATTTTTTTTTTCTTCTTCTTTTTTTCTTTCTTTTTTTTTCATTATTCAACAAATTGGTAGATCTGGGGGTATTTAATCGATTTCATTAAATATGCGTTGATTATTTAGGAATTGCTTGTCAATAAAGTATTTATTATTATGAAATGATACGATATTTGTATTTATATATATAGACGTAAATTAATTTGATTGATCAACTCATAAATATTTATTTTTATTCTTAATGAATATATCGGTATCGATATATTGTAATAAATCTTTCTTTTATATATATATATATATATATATATATATATATATATATATATAACGTTAATTATTTACCGCATTTGTTATGTAGTAAAATTCTATTAATTCTATAAAATATTTATTTGTAAATACAATTTTTGATTTTTAATCAAAATTCTTATTATATAGATTTATCAATCAATTCAATAATTTAAGTCTCGTTCTGAACATATAAATACATACTTGTAGATATTTATAAATATCTCATAAATTGTTTAAACAAAAAAAAAAGAAAAAAAGAAAAACAAAAAAAAGAGATTGAAATTAATTAAAATAACAAATACGCTGAAAGTATTCGTAAAATCAATTTTTCTTTAACGTTTCTTTTCAATGGCGCCATAAGCATTCACGTTCGCTTTTCGAGCAATAATAATGTACGTTGGTTTTTATGCCGTAGAAATGAAAATGTAAATTGAGAGAAATGAAAGAGAGAGAGAGAGAGAGAGAGAGAAGTTGGTGGTGGCTGTGGTGAGGGAGAGGTATAAACGTAAACTCGAAGGCGCGCCATCACGTGCGTCGTTATTATGCTCGATCCCTCCCTTCTCACCTCACTCTTGTACCTCTCGCACTACCCTTCGTTCCGCGCCACCCTTTTCACCCTCTTCCGTTATTGTGCGAATGAAAAATGTGCTTCGCCGTAGAAATCTGCGAGTGCCAGATAGCACGGTAAATAATTGTCATTGTGAGCCACGGTGAAACACCGAAATCGTCGACGTTAGATCGTTAAACTTTCTTCTTACTCTCCCCCGTTTCCATCTTTTAAAACCGTCTTTCTTCCCGTTCCCATTATATATATATATATATATATATATATATTTTTTGTTTTCATTTAACCGAGACCATAATGAGAGTTTGGTATGAAAGAATGAATTTACCTCGATTACTTTGTGGTGGAATAGGTGGGGGGGAAGAGAAAAAGAAAAGAACAGGAAAAATACACTCACTTCGTTTCTTTTCTTTTTTTCTTTTTCCTTTTTTTATTTATTTATTTTTATTATTTTTTATTTTTTTTCAATTATTACAATTACTTCCAACGTCCCAACGTCCAGAACTGTCGGTTTTTAGATCACAGTTTTTAGATCACAGTGTTTAGGTTAAATTTACCTGTTAATATTTGTTGTCCTTTTAAGTATGATAGAACAAAATGTACAATTCGTGAAAATTAGTAAAAAAAACTAAATTACTTGACAAATCTGAAATTTATAGCTGATATGATTCAAAAAAATTTTACCCGTTAATTTAAAAATAAGCCCGTGTTAGAATCGTGGTATGCTTATTGTAATGTTTGTTTTTTGTTTTGTGTGGTTTGAAATAAAATCAATTAGGCTAATCGATTAATTTCGAGAATCGTTTAGGAACAATGGCGTGAGAAAACGACACGATGACATGCGTGTTAGCTAATACTCGGAAAGCCGACACCGAAAATGATCCTCGTGATTTTTGTATGCCTCTACCCCACCGTCTTACAGTCCTACCACCCCAGAAAGCCTCGCTCTCCGCCCTCCTATGACCGACTTCTTATTTTTTCTGTGCTTCTCCCTCTCTTTCTTCTTCGTCTACTTCCTCTTCTTCCTCTTTTTCTTCCTCCTCCTCCTCTTCTTCTTCTTCGTCGTCTTCTTCGTCTCTCTCCCCCACTCCTTTTCTTGGACAAAATCACCCTTTCGCCGAGGCCGTACGTGATGACTCGCTTCTGGCACCATTAGACGTGCCGTCTCGAATTTCAGTTGAGCCGCTTGCGAACGAAACGAGAATATGGCTATACATATGAACGAGAATATGGCTAAACATATGAAATCTCCTTTGCTACTCGTCAACTGACTCCAGATTTTACCAACGAATCATTTTACATAGAACATTTATTCTTTATTTATTTATTTTGTAAATTTATTGAAATAATGTAATAATTAATTTAGATAATCATAATATATGGCTATCATGAAATTTAAGGCTACTACGGGGGAAATTGTCAACGAATCATTTTACACTGAATCTTTATCAAGAATTTTTATTTAATTTGTTATTATTATATATTATATACGTATTGATATAGAGAAAATTTGTTTTAATGTTATTAAAAAATATAAAGATTAATAAAACTAATTTTTTTTTTTATTCAAATTATCAATAATGACGATTTTATCATAAAATTAATCAATTTCCTCAAATACTTTCCTATAAAAATATATAATTAAAAAAGTTATCTTGAGGTAATATTTAATTATATATTTTTTAAAGATCAATGAACAACAACAACAACAACAACAACAACAACAACAACAACAACAACAATAATAATAATAATAATAATAATAATAATAATAATAATAATAATGAATAGTAATGAAATTCTTCTACTAATCTTTAAAAAATACATTTTTGTGTTTCATAGTTATAACTTAGGCTTGATAATGAATTTCTAATAAAATTTCTACTGAAATTTTCTTAACGATAAAGAAGGAATTAATTTATAATTCTACGAAAAAATTCAATATATTATATTTAAAAAAAATTTCATAGAGTATTATTCGTTTAGTGATTTCGACGAAAGATTTCTTTGTTGATATATAATATACAATGGCTTTTACGATATCGGCAAAGTTCTCTCGAAGCGAAAGGGTCATGCGTGTGACGTTCGCGGAACTTGAAGATCAAGATGACTGTAACGCCTCCCGGATGTGTCGTTTATGGATCGTGCTAAGAACTTCTTATCCGGCATCGGAATATTTGTGTGACATCCAGCTCGTGCTTGTCTTCTATCGTGTACGAGGCCGTCCCTTTTGGTGCACAGTAGTTCTGTACGCTCGCGAGCTAGCACGCGACGTTCTTCCCGTGAATATTCGTCCTTCTTTTCTTTCTTTGAAAAAAAAAAAGAAAAAGAAAAAAAATATGTATACATTGCATATTATATATCATTTATATATTTATATATTTTTACAAAAAGAAGACAAGTGCCGATTTCTTTTGAAATATTTATAATCCTAAAGATCTCAGGTTTTATAATTGTTTGTAAAAAAAAAAAGAAAGGAAAACCGAGGAAGAGTTTAATATAGAAAATATATTATATTATTATTTACACTTATAAGTACATGCATTTACGAAGAAAACACATGTAACTAAATGCAAAAAAATAATTTAATAATTATTTCGTTGCGTTTATATTTGGTGGTGAATGATTTCTTTTTCTTCTTTCTTTATAGAAACAGTTTCGATGTGAATGTTATATTTTTACACATTTTTCACTTATTTTATTTATTTGCAATTTTTTATTAATAAATTAGTTTTTCGTATGCAGATTGATGTAAGTATTGATTGCATCGATAAATTCTAATTATATATAATATCATAAACATAACTTGTATTATTTTTTCAAGAAACCTTTTTATTGAAATAATTTTAACGCATACTTACTTATCCATTATAAAATTTGGATTTTGTTCGATTTCCTGTCAATTTATTTATAAAAGTATTTAAGTAAATTGGACACTTAGAATTTCGTTAATTCGATCGATAATAATTTCGTTAATATTAAATATATCAACAAATAATATACTTCGATAGAAAATATTTCGTTTTACAATAGAATGAGAAAGTTTAGTTTAGTTTAGACAAAAAAAAAGAAGAAAAAAAGGAAGAAGAAAACAACAACAAAAAAATTAGTGATCGATAGTAACACCGAAACGGCTCCATTTTAACTTTATTGTCCGTAGGATGCATTGTCAAAATATGTTATGGCCGACGTTGTATAGAGCGTAGTTTAATATCCTGTCTGCGTTTAATCGTGCCGGTATTAGAGTAGAACTACGGGTGGTCCCATTAACTATGCCAGCCACACCGAAGCGGCTTTACCTTACCTACCTCGAATATATCCGCCTTGTATTTACGTTATTAGTTCACAGTTACGTTGACGCTGATTTCCTCTCTCTCTCTCTCTCTCTCTTTTTCTCTCTCTCTCTCTCTTTCTCTCTTTCTCTCTTTCTCTCTCTCATACACATAAACACATACACACACACATAGAGCACAGAGCACAGACAGATACACACATGTACTCTCTTTCTATTTCTCATGGAATAACACATTCGATATTAACGTTCAAATAATTTTCAGGTTTAGGTGTTAGCTAAACGATTATCATTGACATATTATACCTATAAACGTGTAATTTTACGATTATTAAATAGAAAAATCAAAATAAAAAAAAAAAAATTTATATTTTATTATATATTATATTATATTTCATTATTTATATTCTATAAGACAAATCAGATCTTTTCGTTATATTTCAACTTAACTAAACCAGATATCTTTAAGCAAATACTTAGATACATATATATGTACGTACGTAATTTTTTCAATGCTATGTGTCTCGCTTTTTTGTTACGGGAATATAAGAAATACACTACTTAAGAAAGAATGGGTTAGTGGAGACTTAAATGTAACAGATGTGGTTTGCGGTATCGCGAGAGGGCTATAAAATCCAGCAGACGACCGATTAAATTTGTATTTGTAGAGAATGAGTACAGTCCTCCTTCTCGACTTGGTCCTCCGAATAACGAAAGTCTTCAATTCTTTCTTCGCTTGTATATTCACGAACATATTCCATTTATCTCGTCTAGTATATCCTTTTCGAGGAGATCTGATATCTTATTTCGATTCGCTAATCCAATTACTAATACTAGTTATTTTTTTTAAGTCTTATCTGAGGGAAAAGAAAAGCAAAAAAAAAAAGAAAAAACTTTTCCTTTCGACTAGTTTTAATCGATATTTAGATACATTTATTAATATTAAGTTGGCATATAAATCAACAATTATAAATTTAATTCGATAAGAAACATCGATAATGAATTTTTAAATGATATTAAATAATGAAAATAAAAAGTAGTAAGCCGTAACAGAAACGATTAGATAAATTATATATTACTAATGGTATTGTAAAGGAAAATCTTTCTACATGAGAGATGTTGTCCTTGTTGGTCCGTAAACAACAAATAGAATTAGCACGTTAATGCTATATAAATCCTGATACACGGTACGGGCCTAACAAGTTTTGTTCAAATACAGGAGCTTCTTTAACGATTGTCAAGTATATACCTTATTCCTCCCGCCCCTTTTCCAATGAATATTCATATAAATGGTAGCGAATGTCATCTTGACACCGGACCCGTACCATTCTCTAACATCCTCCTCGCCTAACTTGCGTGATACCTTGGTGCCGAGTAGAGCTCACATTTGCGAACTCGCTTTGAATAAATATAAAGACAGGAATTTACAAGGCGACGCGGATCTCGAGGTATGATCCTGTTATTCGCTTCTATATGTTCTTCGTGGAATATATATATATATATATATATATATATATATATTTATATATATATATATTTATATATATATATGTATGTATATGTATATATATATATTTATATATATATATGTATGTATATGTATATATATATATATATATGTACATGTATATGTCACCAATCGGTTTTCTCGGTAAAATCATATTGCTCCCACGGTCTAAATTATTTCGTTATGTTTTCAACCTCTTTGATTAAGATTTATTTAAACATTATTTTTATATTTTTTTTTTTTCATTTTTTGTTTTAAGTACACTTTTTTCTTTTCAAAATAAAATACACATGTACCTATCGAAGAAAAGAAATAAGAAAATATTAATTCATCGATTATTAATTGATTGAATAGATTATATTTATGTTATAATTAAATTCTTACCTTTAAATATTTCATATTTTTTTTTTAAATTTAAGTAATACTCTTTATTTCAATAATTTTTCTTACTTTTAAATTCCTCTTAATACTTAATTAAATATACGATTATAAAATTATTAAATTATTTTAAAATTAAAAATTTTTAAATATACATTAATTATTTATCAGTTATAATTTATAAGGTAACTACCCGATCACATTTTTAATTATAATAAGAATACTTATAAAAATTTATTTATATATTATAATATATGACATATCTTAAATTATTTATTTATTATGATAATAATTATTTCTACTTTATTTAAATTCTTAAATAATATTCGATTATGTAATATAATATAGTCATATCTTAAATTATTTATTTATGAGGAGAATAATTACTTTGTTTAAACATTTATATTTTATTGTACTATTATATTTAAATTAAATATTTATATATATGGATTTCATTTCATGAAATATCCAAAAATCAATAAATTTTTCCTTTTAGTAATTTTTTTTATTAAAAATAAGGTAAAAACATATATTTTTTTCATCAAAAATTAATAAATTTTTCTTTTTTTAATTTACCGTAGAAAAAGTTGGAAAATTCGTTTGTTAATGATAGAAGAGATTACAATATCGATTATTCATAACGAGGGATATTTTCTACGACAGACAAAAAAAGAAAAGAAAAGAAAAAAATAGCGTTACGATGAAGATCAATTTTTGCGAATTTTTCTAGATGACTAGATATAATAGATCCTGAAGCCCCGATTAGAATCATTTTCCAGGTGATTGACGCGTTACAGGTATATGCGTAACAACGAACCCTGCATTATATATATATATATATATATATATCTTTTTCTCTCAGTCTCTTTCTCTCTCTCTCTTTCTCTCTCTCTCTCTCTCTCTCTCTCTCTCTCTCTCTCTCTCTCTCTTTCTCTCTCAGCTTCACCCTCGGCGTGGATTACGCAAGATAAACGCTTTTAATTATTTTCCCCGTTCCTGCAGCCTATGCCACGGGAGGCAAAACCCCGAAATCCCTTTGGCAAACACGAGTAACACGAATCAACCCCCTGCAGGATATGCAGCTCTTCACCCTCTCCCTCTCTGACTGCTTCTTTCACGCGTAGGTACAAGAGAAATATATATATATATATATATATATATATATATATATATATGTATAGAGGGAGAGATAGAAAGATAGAGAGAGAGAGAGAGAGAGAGAGAGAGAGAGAGAGAGAGAGAGAGAGAGAGAGAGAGAGAGAGAGAGAAAGAAAGTGGCTCTTTTAACAGGTCATTATTGTGCCCAGAGACATTTTCCCGGGCCATTATTATATCCAACGATAAGTCGAGAGATAATCGAGAGTCGGCCGTTGTCGTCCCTCGACATTCTCTCTTCTCTTTAGAGGCCGCGTGTGCGAGGAGAGATCGGAAGTTATCGCAATTCGATCGGTGACTAAGCATCGTTTGTTAAATCGAAAGACCTAGAATCGGATTTTACTAATCAAACACTCTCTATCTCTTTTTCTAGCTTTCTTACTCTCTCTCTCTCTCTCTCTCTCTCTCTCTCTCTCTCTCTCTCTCTCTCTCTCTCTCTCTCTCTCTCTCTTATCTTAATCAATTTTACTTTATTTCCTCGATATATTTTTCGTATTTTTTAAAAAATTGAAAAAATCAACCAAAGATGTCTAATCAACGATGTCCTTGAAATAGAAAAATAATAATAAATTAATGGAATCCATAGAAAATAGTGAGGAAGATTGAAAGAGAGAGAGAGAGGGAAAGAAAGGGCCCTTCCTTCAATTATCGAGCGTCGCCTAGGAGCGGCCATGTTGGACAATCCGACGTGGCCACCTCCAATGTCCATACCAAGCGTCCAGGACGCTCTCGTTCGGCCGACTGCCACCGACTATTGCATATGTATTATATGCGATTGTGTTCCAAGAAACTTGTACCCAACATACAAGCGAGAACTCTGTTCGGCCTCTTCTTCTTCTTCTTTCTCTCTCTCTTTCTTTCTTTTTCTCTTTTTCTATGTACTTCCATTTTTCTTTTACTCTCTTCTTCAACACCAAGCATCGTCTTCAAAGAAGAATATTTACGTATGTTGTTTCGAGAGAATCACTTTGCACCTGTCCTCTGCTTCTTCGTTCTACTTGAAAGTTTCTTGAGAAACTTATTATTTCTCTCTCTTTCTCTCTCTTTTTCTCTCTCTTTTTCTATTCGTAGAAAAGATATAAAAAGGTTTAAAATCAAGTCCATGTGAGCGTTACGCTTCACTGAAGAAAGTGCCCTGCGAAGTCCTATACTATTCTATTTCGATAGAAGAAGATACTATAGATTTGTTTTATTATTTTTGTTATTTATTCTTCTTCTAGTCATGAGCGATTTTTATTCTAGTAGTGGATTAAAATAAAAAAATGTAATATTAATTAAAATAAAAAAATCTAATATTCCATATTGATTTCTAATTCGCAAATAGATTGCAATGTTAAATATTTGATAAATTAATTAAAAAATTATTACTTACGGAATGACGTTTATTATCTTTTATGTTGTTTTAGAATGAAACATTTTTTTTTCATTTGATTTTTGTTTTTAATTAGCAATACCTTTAATGTTAATTATATATAGAGGTTAATATATAGAGGTAATTATAGAGGTAATTATATATTAAGGTAGGTGACAGGATATATGTACTTACATATTATTCTTTTTTTTTTTCTAAAAATTCTAAAGCCATTTATTTTTTAAATTATAGAGTAATATTTGATACGTTTTTCATTATAATAAGCTTTTCAATATTGAGAGACATGTTTGACTCCTATATGCAATTTTTTTTCTTTAATAATTTGTCAAGAAGCTGATCGTTTTTTCTTTTCTTCTTTTTTTTTCTATTCCTTTTTTACATCGATAATGCGTGATCGCGTTTATTGGTAAAATGTTTACTTTGGCCAACTAAGTGCAACTGCGCAATGTGTTTACGCCCCGTTTATGCGGGGCCGTATGTTAACCCACAAGTCATAAAGTTTCTCTTATTACAGTTATACATAGTATATATATATATTTTTTTTTTTAGTATGAGGATATGAGAACAAAAAATATGAATTCATTGTTAAATCTTCAATTAGAAGACATTATTTATTATTTTTCTATTGTAAAAGAGGGATCGAATGATATATAATGGTTTAACTAGTTCATCGATAAACGAAAGTTCAGACGATTAGAATGAAAACCTTGTGAAGTAATTGAAATTCAATTTATTATCAATGCCACCGGAAATTCTATATATTAATATTAATGTAAAATTCTATTAATATTAATGTAAAATTCTATTTTACATTAATATTAATACATACGCGCGCGCACACATAAACACACAGATCCACGCATATAATATTTTCATAATGGAATACACAATCTTTGCAGGTCAGCGAGTTATTGTATCGATTATGCGACTTTTCATATCGATTACTCATGTTAGCTTTCATAATTCACGATTGTGTTACGAGAACGGATTCATTTTCTCGCATCCTTTCATTATTTTCGCATATGTATAATATATTATTTTCAACGGCGTATGTATATTACTCGTACCTCTACCCATCATTCCCGCCAATTATAATCGTGAATCGGCCTTCTTTATGAAGGTTGAGCTTGATATTTCATTGGATTTGTGCATTTGCCTTTGTTAATTAACATCACTTTTGTTGGTCATTGTTAGATCATTCAGATATATATATATATATATATATATATATATATATATATATATATATAGTTATTAATTAACTTTATTGTTACTATTAATAAATTGTCGGGACGAATTAACGAAAGAAAAGAAACAAAAAAAATATAAAAAAAAATAAATAAGACTAACAGATGTAAAAAAGAAAGGATAGAAAAGAAAAGAAAGAAAGAAAGAAAAGAAAAAAAGTAACAAATAATCAAAGATCTTGTGTATATTTAAAAAACGATTATATCTCGATAGGTCACGTCGATAACGACGGACCTTTTTCTTGTGTTTTTTTTTGTTTTGTTTCAAGTGCAATTCGTGTGTCACATCCTTTGTTCACTTTCTCACGATTGTCACGTAGGTATATATGTATAAGGCTGATGCATAAATGTCGATACTTGCCCCGGTTGGGTTCGTAGCATTGATCTTTGATCCCCGCGTTTTCTATTCCAATTGTGTTAATTATACAGAGCATCGATACGATTCATTAATCGATCGGAAATCTTTGGAAATACGATTAGACCAATACTAAATTTATAAATCGATTTACGTTTTAACATTTATCGAAATTTGAAAACGTACTAATTAATTAATTATTTAACAATTATTATCAAAGTAATACTTTAATATTATGAACGTTAAAATATCTTAAAGAAATGAAGAAAAAAGAAAGAAAGAAAAAATATTTTCGTGCAATCGATCTATAGAGACCAATCGATCGATCGATTTTTCGATGAAACATCGACGAACTTCCATCTCGTTTGTCCTCATTTTATAATCGAACGATTTACGCATAAAACTTGAATTAATAATTTCCCGTACGGTATAGACTTGGTAACATAAGAGTAATTGGAAATTCTAATGAATCGATCCGTCAAGGGTCATCATTGAAAACTTTTATTGTAAATAAATTCGATGACCGCGATTGATGAAATTAATACAACATTTAATTACATGCCTGTTAAACCTTCGATTACGAAAGGTGTATACGTTCTCCAAAGTCTATCAATATATAGGAAAGGCGTATTTTTCAACATTTTTCTTACTATAATATCTTTACTGTTTTATCAATTCATTCAACATGGAATTTATCGTCCTATGTAACATAGCAATTGAATATCGACAATTGTTTTAATATTGCCGATAAAAAACCGACATGTATTCAAGATTACAATCTTTTTATGGGTGTTGTCGATAAGACTGATATGGTTATTAGTACCATTGAGTGCATAAGAAAAAGTTATAAATGGTATAAAAATTTTTTTTTCATTCTTTAAATATATAATAAAATATATAATAATTAAATAAATTTTGCGACATTTCATTTACAACTGATAAAAGGAATATTTGAAAAATATCTACGAACTTCAAATATATACCAAGGGAAAAGAAATACTGACGATCCATTACGTCTCATTGAAAGACATTTTCCAAGTACATATTTTAATTCGTCTTCAAAGAAAAAAGTAAATGCAAATTGTGTAGTATGTGGTAAATATAAAATTCGAGGAGAAAGTAGATATGAATGCAAAGATTACGATGATGGTTTATGCGTTGATTCATGCTTTAGAATATATCACACACAAATTAATTATTAAATCGTTTTTATCATCTTTTTATTATATTTATTCGTTGAAATTATCTTTATTATTATTCTATTAAAATTGTCAAAATAAATTTGTTTCTTATTAACAATTTTGAATTTTTTTCTATATATTTAATTGCCAATTAAAATTGAAAGAATGTGCAAAGTTAAATAAATTAAAAATAGCTTAGAAAACTACTTATAATCAATCATAATTGATATTTTTAATTTATTTTCAATTATTTATTTTTTTAACCGCTAAGAATGGTACCAAATCATCGAGTACCGTTTCAATAGCAATCAGTATAGCATCGAGTACCGTTTCAATAGCAATCAGTCGCAGCGACTGACATGAGAATATTGCGCCGTCTTGATTGTTCTTGATAGTTCTTTCCGAGAGTGCGCCGCAGTCAAAGGATTAAGGAAAAAAAAAGAAAACAAAAGAAAGAAAGAACAAAAAACAGAAAAAGGAAAACAAAAGAATCGTTTATTCTTCATTTCTTATTATTTTCAAACGGGAAAAAGATTTTATCGAGATCGTGATGAATTCTTTTTTTTTTTTTAATTTTTATATTATGACATTAGACATTATCAAGATATTTATATAAGATTTCGAAGATTTCGCATGCATGTCAGTTGTAATTTTTTTCTTTTCTTTCTTCCTTTCTTTCTGTCTTCTTTTTACTTTTTCTCGGTGGTTGAAAAATTCAACCCTCTAGAAGAAAACATCCGACATGAGTCTGGGATGATTCCGTGGATGTATACTGTATACTACCTACATATATGTAGGTATATCGGCCATCGTCGTCTTCGTCGCCGTCTTCGTCTTCGTCGACGTCTTCGTCGTCGTCGTCTTCGGCACAAAGAAAAGGCCGTAAGTCAGGCCGTCGACGGCAGCTCGAAGTCATTTGTCATCGGTCCGAGCCACGATTGTTCGGCACCATAGACCGCGCCATCTTACCACCCCCATTTCTACCATCTTTGTCTACTCTTCCCTCTTTTTCTAACTTCGTATTTCTTTTCTTTCTTTCTTTTTTCCTTCTTTCCTTCTTTCTTCCTTCTTTCGTACGTCTTTCTCTTTCTCTCTTTCTCTTTCTTTCTTCGTCTTTCTTCCTAATAGACACACCAGCACGCGCATTCAAGACTGCCGAGCATGGTGATAAATCGTGAAATAATCTCGGCATGGGCGCATTATGTCAGATTTACAAACGGTTCGACCCCTAAGGCTATTTCGCCTGACTTCTCGTCGCTATACATACACACACACATACACACACATACATACACTCGAGATCGTTCGCCCGTAAGATATATATATATATATATATATATATATATATATATATATATATATATACATATCACTTTTCCACACTCTAAGATACGCGCTTTTCCCCGAAGAAACGGCCTATCGACTTCGATTCGGTTATGTGAGAATTCATTTTTTATAGACATCGCTACGACGAGAAGGGTGTATATATTTCTATTAAATCGATGCTTGTCGTCCTTTTCTTTCTTTTTTTCATCTTAAGTCAGTACGATATTTTGTCAATAAGAAATATATTCGCCGATCGAGACGTTTACGTTTAAAATCTTAATCTTCCAATTTTTTTTACCGATACCTTATTTTTTTCTTTTTCTTTCCTCTCCCTCTACTTCTACTTTTCTATATTGCAAGGCATGGAACTTCGTTTTCTTCTTTTTTCCTTTTCTTTTTCTTTTTTTTGCGACCTCAATTTTTACGACGTCCATTCTTCAACTCGTCGTTTTCGTGAGAACTTTCTTATGGTTCTTTTTCTTTATTATTTCTTTCTTTTTTTTCTTCCTTTTTTCTTTTTTTTTTCATTTTCACGAATTAACAACTCACAGTTTACTTTGTTGTTTTTACGTGAAAACAAAGTACGTAAAGCATTGAAGGACCAAATGAAGTATATAACTCCCCACTCGAGGTTTTATATACGGCCGCCATCGTAAAATTATTCCATATTCCGCCGATAGCTTATCGCGTTTTATAGCGGTTTTACCCTTTGTTGCGGATCGTAAAGGCTAATAATCATTCATTGCATCGAGAAAATCCAACGTTATTGACCCTTCGTGGCGTTTTTACCAACATAGACTAGATCCTATATCCCAAAGGGAATTTTCTTTTGATCGAATGCCGAATCGTTTCTCATACACACACAATCATACACGCAAACACACATACGCATATATATACTTAGGGTTGCGCGCGCAAAATGATCTGTACGTGTCACATTATTTATGGGTATTTGGAATCTTACGGTGGTGGGCATTCACACGAATCGGAACACAATGCTTGTGGCTCGTCCCTTTTTTTAGGGGACCTACTAGCATATTTTGTGTTTACATTATATTATCCCACCAACGATGAAGCGAATATTTTTCGATTTTGGAAGCGACTAAGAGAGAGAGGGAGAGAGAGAGAGAGAGAGAGAGAGAGAGAGAAAATCCTACTTCCTAATAAAATTTTTTTCAAGATTTAACAGATGTAAATTCTTTTATTCTTTATTTTTTTTTTTTCAAACAAATTCTAAAGGAAAAGAGTTAAAAGGGAAAGGATCAGCAACTCGAGTTAAAAACGTTACGATGTGACGATGAATGCATGTTTTTGCTGAAGAATATTTTTGATGGCACTTAAAGAAGGTTAAAATATCGTTGATGCACGATATGTTCTATTGTGAAAATTTTGGAAAGATCTATACGGTCGAGGATGTTTTGAAATTCACGAACATACGGAAGTTATTTCTTCTTTTTTCTTTTTTTTTTTTTATGTTGGATGGAGGATAAGAAAGAGTAAAAGGTGGTGATAATAGTGAGAATGGGGGTAGAAATACTCGTCTTCTGTCATTTTTCTTCGTGTCGCACGCATTTGTCATCGGCTTCACAGAGAACTCGAGTTCATTACTGATCGCCACAATAAAAACTTTCCCTTTTAGTTCGTGGAATAAGATGGAACCAAATCTCGATGGCAACTAAAGAGTGAATTTTGAAAATCATCGTAAAATGAAGAGGCTTTTTCTATCCTATAATGCATCCTTGTGCCAAGGGAAAAAACTTACTAGCATCTCGCGCGAGTTGTCACTTGAAAAGGTATCCCCCATTGAGTTGGTTCAAGTCGTCGTTCATCGTTGAATGGTCATCCTAAGTCGACGATTATGTTGCATCGAGTGGATCGATTCTGTATTTCGAGTGTGATTTATAAAAGGGGGAACAAGCCCGTTACGATTGTTATCGTTGTCGTTGTCGTTGTCGTTGTCGTTGTCCTCGTACCTTTAGAATTTCTAAAGAAGAGATGAGAATGGGATCGTCGAAACGACAATCATAATGACATTATTGAAAATCGCGATTTAATTCGAAATTTTTTTATCAATATAATTGTATTTCGAAATCTAACTTTGAGGGACTACGAAAGTGATCGTGTAGGACTTTAAATCAGCGTCAAATTGGAACACAGGTTAATTCACTTCAAGAGGAAAGGAAGGAGCCTTTGGTTACGTACATATATTCGGTGCCTTTTGAATTGTCCGAGTGTCTCTCGAATGGTTTGAAGGAAAGAAAAGGAAAAAAGAACACAAAAAAAAGAGAAAAAAAAGAAAAAGAAAAAGAAAAAAATATGAGTAAGAGCTCTGGTAATGGCCTCGTAAAGGGGGTTTTACAGGATCGTAACTTTCGAACCGCGTAGTTCGTGCAGCCGAGTCATAAAGAGCCTATTATCTAAGGTAGCCCCAGGCGTTGTACCGACTTTGATAATAAATCTGGCATAGGTAATTATTTCATTCGCATCGTTGACGACCTAGCTCTGTATAATTAATGTGAATTTTTCTTTTCGAAAGGTGAATGGTGTCATTGTTATAATGATAAAACAAAGTAGTTACCTTATTTCGAAATACTCTTGAAAAATTAATAAGTAAATTGACGATTCATTAAGTAAGTTATATCATCCTTTGATATTATCATCAATTTAAATATAATGATTCTCGTTTTCTTTTTTTTTGTTTTTGTTGCTTTTTTTCTCTCTCTTTTCCTCTGTTCTCCTTTTTCTTTTATTGCGTTTATTCAATCAAGTATAAATATTTAACATTAATATATTCTCAGATTATTCTTTATTTTTTCTTCCCCTTAATTAAAAATCGACTTTGAATTCGCGAAGGCTTTTTGTACATTTTTCAAAGACGATGTATGTTATGTATGTTAGCAGACGCGTAGATAAATATATATATTATGTCTATCTACGTAGGTATCTAGGTACACGTACAACAAACGCGTTAGGAAAAGCGTTTTGCCGCGAGAGGCGACGGACGGAATTCGTGCGTGGAATAATGGGATGGGATAGCAGGGAGAGGAAGGGTGAAAGAGTTGGAGAGGGAGAGGGAGAGAGAGAGAGAAAGAGAAAGAGAGACGGCTTCGTCGAGATTTCGCTCGAAAATAGCACAATAGCTCATCTCCCGGTGTTGATACGGAGCCCCGCTATGGTAGTACTCTGACTTATCGACTGAGGCATATTTAATTTCCGCTCAACGGTAGCAGATACACGCGAGCTTGCTTACACATACTTACACCTACCTACCTATTCTCTCTTTCTCTCTCTCTCTATCTCTATTTCTCTCTCTCTCTCTCTCTTTCTGTCTCTTTCTCTGTCTCACTCTCCCCCATTCTCTCTTTCACTCTTTTACTCTTGTGTTCACCCTCCTCTCGTTCTCCCTCGTCTCTCTCTCTTATCTACCCTTTTCCAATAAGGCTTCCTACTACGGAATTACCCCTTTGCAGAGCGACACAATATTCCGATTCTATGGAACATTATGTCGGCGTCTTTTCCTTTGGTCACTTTATCATCGAAGCTCCCACCTCTACCTCCCGTGCTCCTCGCACCTCTCGACCATCTGCACCATCCACACCACCCGCACCCCATATCCACGACCACCCACCTACCTTTGCTGCGAGAGCTCCGTTTCGTTCCCGCCGTTTCGAGGCCAATAAAAGCAGCCTCGCTTTATGCTGCGATGCGAAATCCGATTTCCGGAACGCTTAAAAACTTTTTCCTTTCACCGTTCTCCCACACTCCTTCTGTACGTACTCTCTTACTCTCTCTCTCTCTTTCTCTCTCTTTCTGTCTCTGTCTGTTTCTTTCATTTTTTCACTGTGTTTTTCTCTTTTTCTATTCTCCAGAGATGTGTCCTTTTTCCTTCGAACATCACGAAATCTTCACGTTACGATCTCTTTCCCTTCCCTCTCTTTATCCCACTTCACCCCCTCACCGTTTAGAGACCCTTCAAGAGAGAAAAACAAGATGGCGGAGATAGGGAGCGATTTATTTTTTCTTTTTCGTTCTCTTTAACTTTTTCTGTTTCTATCTGTCTCTCTATCTGTCTCTCATTCTCTCTCTTTCTCTCATATCGAAACACATTACTCATTTCTTCATCTACGAGCGATGATTCAATCCATGCCGGGATTATCTCTGGTCGAGTAAACGATAAACTATTTTCTGATAGACAATCAAACAGAAAACGTATGGGGCGTTTGGAGTTTCGGTTGCTAATGCATAAGGGTGCATAAATCGACGGGTAAAAATATTGTCCGCGAACGTTTCATCTCCGTGAATCTGTTAGAACGTTTAAAGTTGACTATATCTTTCCGATGTTAATTCTCTACCCCCTTCCTGTCAACCTGAAGGATCTTGTCCGCGGATTATTATTTGGCACTGGTACGAGATTCAATTTAATTGTACGCAACATTAAACACATATATGTATGTATATGTATATATATATATATATATATATATATACATATATATATGATATATGTATATATCATTTTGCAGATTTTCTCTTTTTTTTACGTCCCTTTTCTCCTTAGGATCTTTCAAATCAAAATATTTTGTTTTCTTTCCTTACGAAAATTCCATTGATATCGCTTGAAGAGCCATATATGGAGATTGTTACGGTAAAGACAATTTATCTTCATCGAACACAAGGATAACTTTCTTGCAATTGTTATAAATAATTTTGATCCGTTGAATGTAATTCCCCTCGTCTATTACTATAACTATTCTATGATACGAATTACAT
>NC_060961.1:8361556-8404056 GCF_910589235.1 Vespa crabro
ATTATTATTATTATACTCTTATTATATATATATATATATATATATATATATATATATAAATATTTATTAATTTTAATAATATCTATAAATTTTAATAATATATTTATTTTCTATATATAAACAAACAAAAAAATAAATCTCATTTTAACTTTCCATTTTAACGAAGTATTTGCCCGTTCTGCGGGAGAATATAATTAGCATAAATGCAATGATTATTAGTAGGAAACATGATTTGTAAAAATCACTTTTAGTGATTTACATGTACAGACGAAGGAATTCTGGTTTTCTTTCTCTCTCTGTCCATTTCTCTCTCTCTTCCTCTCTCTCTTTCTCTCTTTTTCTCTGTATCTTTTGTCGCGTGATCATAAGCAGATAAATGGTGTGTTAGATAAACCAAAGCAAATACAATTCACTTATTGTCGGTACAATACTTATATCCACGGACTATATTTCAGGAGACGTCATTGGTAAACCCAAAGCCTAGCTCAGAAATGTCAGAAGTGCAATCGAACTCACTCATATGTCTATATCGTTAAGACGTACAGATTGATTAATATCAGATCACGTTTATTATTATCTCTAGTTATTAATGATTCTACTAATATAGTTAGTTTTTATTTGCATTAAATTGTAAATTGAAAAAATACATATATACGTATTATATATATTTATATATACACACACACGCACACACACATGCATATGAATATGTTTATGTATATGCATGATCGATACATATTTGAAGTATAATACTACCTTCTGATTGTATAATTAATTAATACTTCAATAAACGAAATTCCGAATGTTTGCAATGGTAATCGGTTTATAACAATTAAAATTTGTAATTTATTAACACATTCATAATCACCTAATACGACGTATTAGAGAATTGATTAATTATTAAGAAATTTTGATTTAAAAATATAACAATACTAGAAAATAAAATTGACAATGAGTGGAAGATAGAAGACAAAAAATAAGAAAAATAAGAAAAAATGAAAAGAAAAATACAAATAAAAATGAAAAGAAAAATATAAATACAAATAAAAAGAAAAAGAATCTGATCGATCAATCGATTAATTAATTATTATCAATCTAATCGGAATTTTACAATATCGTATGTTTATACTCGCGATCTCGTGGTGGATGGAATCGGAAACGTTATTCGTATCCATCGCCACGTTGGCGTGGCGACATTCGCATTCGTATTCGCATTCGAATTCGCATTCGCGAGCGATCGTCCTTTCGTAATAATTGCTACCGATTCCTCCCGACCGCCATGCTGCATTTCCAGCTTTTTACCTCAGCGATATTCCCCACCGTACTGGTATCGCCCACTCTGTCTCTCTTCCTCCGGTTGGTCGCACGACACGTAAGTCCATCTCTTTCTCTTTCTCTCCTTCTCTCTCTCTCATTCTCTCTCTTTCTCTTTTTCTTTATCTTTTTCTCACACATAGACACATATACATACAAATACACGGAAGAATCACGTAGTACACACACACACACACACACACACACATATGCGCGCGCGCGCATTCACAGGTTCGAGACAAGCTCATGATCTCTTTCTCCCTTCTCTTCTAACAGCGAAACCTACGAGCTACTCTCGCTTACACACATACACACATTTACGCGACATGCGCTCGTACAGTGCCTCGCGAGATCGGTGCGCGCGCGCAGAACAGGAGAGAGAGATAGATGGATAGATAGATAGAGAGAGAGAGAGAGGGAGAAAGAAAAAGAGACGGAGAGACAGTTGAGAGACTCGCTCCTTCTCGTTCCCACCCCCGGGCAACGAACATGGCCGCTTCAGTGGCGCAATTAGAGGCAGCCTTGCGCGCGGGCATGCCGACTACAATATCATTAAGACGGGAGACCCTCTTCTACTCTCTTTCTTTTTCTAACCTTTCTTATTTTTCCTTCTTTCTCGCTTCTTCTTCGTTCTCCGACTCTTTTCCTTTTCAGGAGGACAGGAGGAACTCTCATTTTCTTCCATTCTTTCATTTCTCATTTAGAGCTTTCTTCTTTATCGTACTAAAAAGATGCTGGAGAGAAGGAGAGAGAGAGAGAGAGAGAGAGAGAAAGAGAGAGAGAGAACAAAAGAGGGGAGGGTGAATAATAAAAGAATTTTCTCAAGAAAGGGAAAGACGTGGAAGGCAAGGATAATTGTTCGATTGTCATTCCCCTATTGGTCACATATGCTGACGATGCACGCTACTTTTCGAACCATTGGATCGGTTCGTATCGGATGACACCTTTAGTTTTCGTAATTAACACTTCGAAGACGAGATATATTATATCTGATTTTGTTCGAACAATTTATTTTTTCTTTGATCCATCTTAGTCGACTTAAACAAGTAACACATTGGTGTTATTGTATTTAAAATTGATTCAAAGCTTCTGAAGAATACAATGACTATTCCGTTAGCACTGTTAATTCCGTTGGACTTTCGTATAATCTTGAAATTCATGATAGGGATACCAAAAGCTGTATAAGACCAAACGCCTCGCCGCACCATACCGCTCCTCACCGCACACAAAGCTGAAAACTAATCTTTCTTTTTTTTCTTTTTTTTCTTCTTTAGTTTCGTTTTCAAGCTCGTGAAATGAAGGGGACTACCTTTCGTCGGAAAAATCCTCCAGAATGGAATTAAGGGTGGTGTGAAGGAGAAGTTTCTGGGTGGTTGAGATGAGAAAGAAGGCCGTGAGGTGGAAGTATAAGAAAGTAGAAGAGGGCGAGAGAGCGAGCTGTAGTAGCAACGAGTAGCAACAGCAACAACAACAACAGCAACAGCAGTGGCAGTAGCATCAGGAACAACAGCAACAGCAGTAGTAGTAGCAGCAGTAGTAGCAGCGGCAACAGCAGCAGCAGCATCACCAGCACTGGGACCGTTGGTATAAATCCTTATAAATTGACAAAAAAGCGGGGATATCAGCTGGCGAGATCTTGTGGTAGCCCACTCGAGGGTTTCTCCCTCCTTTCCTTCCTTTCGCCATGCTAAAACAAAAGGCGACCCTCATCGCCAAGCACATACTTCTGGGCCGCACATAAATACGTGTTCTTATGTTAGCGTGTTCGATGCATACACATACACAAAACAGAAACATATATACATACATGCGTATCCTAGAGGGCTTGTGCACCCGCAAAATTCAACGAAATGGCTGCGCTCGAACGTATAGTCGTTTATTATTCACCGAAAGGGACTATACTTTTCGTTTCGTTGCTATGACTCGTACGGAGGAGTGATCGTTAAGTTCTTTATACAAGTAAACAACCTTGAGATGATTTTAAAATCTGTTCGAAGAGAAAAAAGAAAAAGAAAAGAACTTCGCAGATACTATTGAATAAGTAGTAAGTACCTACCGAAGAAATGTCGTGGCTCAACTATTGATCAAAATTATTTCGTAGTGTATTTTTTTTTAAGGAAAAAAAGAAACAATATAACAAAAGAAAAGAAGAAAAGAACACAAAAAAGGAAAAAAGAAAATGTATGAAAAATTTTTACAAATGTTCTTCTAGTAAACGATCTTCCAAATTGATTTTAGATCGATATCAATTTTAAACTGACATAAAAGTCTGATGAAATATATCGATCCTTAAAAAAGTATTATATTAGTCGGGGATAAGTAGAAAGGGTCAACGTTGAAGACGATCATCCCCACCGCTTTTTTCTCGAATCCACGATCCACCTCCCACCTCTATTCATTAGAGTCATCGTCGAAAGATATGTAAGTACGTACGTACTCGTTATCCTAAGATGAAATAGACATCATTAGTGTCAGAAATGAATCCCGATCGGGTACGGCCCTGAGAAGAAGTTGAGGTAAGAGGAAGAGCTCCAAGGCCCTATACGAAGGGAAACGATCGTTTCGAGAGCGAACGACGAAAAGGACGAACGTAGAGTAGAGTGTACCAGTCGAGAGAGAGAGAGAGAGAGAGAGAGAGAGAGAGAGAGAGAGAGAGAGAGAGAGAGAGAGAGAGAGAGAGAGAGAGAGAGTGCGGTTCTTGCCCACACGGGGAGCGTGCTCTTCCCGAGTACCCTGGCCGTGGAGAGTAAGACAGTGGCCACGAAATAAGAAACCGGTTGGGACCCAATTTACTTAACAACGACCGAGAATCCAACACTTACGGATGTTCGAGACTCGAGCTCAGCGCCGGCCTCGAGTGTGTGTCCAGCAGCATCCTTACTGCATCCACTTGGTACGCTTGGTTCACTCCTAAGAACGTAGAAAGAAAGAGTGAGAGAGAGAGGGAGAGAGAGAGAGAGAGAAAGCTTTCGAGGCGAGCTTGTCTGTGAGTTTCACGAGGACTCACGATTAACACTCCCATTAAGGGGACAACTACTGGCACTTACTTGTGTGAGTTTTACATCCACCACGATTAACGCTCTTATTACGGACCACTACTACTGATATCAATACTAACAACCAAGAGTTTTCTCTACTGGTTAGTAATAAGGATATTGATCCACATATAGTTATTGTATGTGTATGTGTGTATATATGTATATATATATATATATGTATTGATTGAATTATTTCATTAATTCCTATAGATACATACGTACATATAAATGTCATAGCTATAAATATAAATACTATAAAACAGGGCAAGGTCTTTTTAATAAATTGTTTTTCTTTCCGTTTTGCTTTCCTCTTTTCTTAAATGTATCGTTAACGAATTATTTTTTAAAGGAACACGGTGTCCATTTTGTCAGAGCGTTTGAAAATCGAAGGAATAAAGAGGTATTTTCTTTTTTGTTTCTTTTTTTTCTTTCTTTCTTTCTTTTTGTCTTTTATTTTCTTTTTTCTTCCTCATTCCTTAATTTTTTTCGTTTTCGCTGAAAGTTGTTTGGACGAGATAAAGAAGAAAGATAGAGAAAGAAAGAGAAAATGAGAGAGAGAGAGAGAGAGAGAGAGAGAAAGAGAGAAAGAAAGAGAGAAATAGAGAGGGAATGTATATAGGCGTACTCTCATACACCAACAACTCTCGACACCATTACCAACCTTGCACGGAACGTGTACGGTAGCCGGCTACTAATTTCGACTTCATCGGCCAAGATAAGACTGGAATTTTTGCCACTGCTAAGTCAGAAATTGCCGACGCTAAACTCGTACCACATTTCCTCTTAACCCAAAGTTCTTAATTTTCGATTTCGAACGAAGTAGGAAGGCGAAAGCGTTGCGATTCGAGTTCTTTTTTTTCTTCTTTATCTTTTTTTCTTTTTCTCTTCTTCCTTCCTTTGCTTCTTACTCGATATGTGTTCAGCCTTTTCGTTTTTATCGAGAATCGGGATCTCTTAATACGTCATATCGTACGAATTTTAGGGATTACGGGCCAGCTTACTATCGGTTCCCCTCAACTCCCCCCATCGTCCTTCTCTTTAAAAGCGGCGAATTTCTAAGAAAATTTAACAAGGGTTGGATCGATATTGCAAATAGTCCATTTCGTGTACAGTCTGTATCAAAATATTTTCTCTTTCTCTCTCTCTTCTCTATCTATCTCTCGTTTCTTTGATTTCTACAGGAATGTGATGGTTTTTTTATTTGTTTATTTTTTTTTCTCGATATAAAACGCTTCTTTCTTAATTATTATTTATTATTATTATTTATTATGTTATTATTATTTATTATTTTTCTTCAACGATCATTCTGGTAGACGAAGATCTTTTTGATTATTAAAAACAATTAAACTTCTCTAACACGTTCCTTTTTAAATATCAATCGTTTAATGATAAAGTATTCACTTACTTATATACCTTTTAACTTACAAAATATTTGACAGAAGTAAATACTTTCGTTGAATTTATTTCGTCAGATATATGTACATATGTATATATTTTATAATCGAACAAAAATAATTTTCTCTTTTGTATGATCTAGTGGACTTAATAAAAGAAAAAAAAAGAACGAAAGAAAAAGAGAAAATAAGTAGAAGAAGAAGAAGAAGCATATTTTTTTTCATCGACGAAGTAAACATACTTTTCCAAAAAGATCGAAAATATGGAAGTAGCTACTATTACACGGTGAGTTCTTAATTTTCGAGGTTGGAGGACCCTCCAGACCGTAATTCGGATGCGGACTCGTTAAATGCGCTTATGAATGAGCAATAAGCGGTTAAGATTAATCGGCCGCGATCGACGATAATGTAAAATCGCGGGATATAATTTCGTCGGTCGCATTCGTACCAAGTGTGAGACCAACAGAAGAAAAAGAGAAAGAAAGAAAGAGAGAGAGAGAAGAGAGATAAGGTAATAATAATAAAGACGAAATACTACTTGATACTCTTCGGCAAAACTGGTTTCATCGGGCATCCGTTCTCTTTCTCTTTATAAGGTCCAATGAAATTGTCAAAATTACTTACGATTCTCAAAGGACAAGTTACCGAAAAAGGTTAGCTCGTTACGTTGTTGATATCAACCCCCTATCAAAATTATCTAATTATCTCTGACATTATAAATCGTTAAATGGAGGAGCTAACAAAACGACTATTGTACATATCTCTTCAATATTTGAAAGAATATATTCGAATATATTCGAAAATAAAACGATATCATTATCCTTCCTAATACAGAACAGCTTTTTTTATATCAATCTGAAAAAAAAAATATATATATATATATTCGATCATTGATATAATGTTCTTAGATTTAATGATTTGTTCAAATGATTTTTTTCCAGGATGATGACTTAGTTAAAAGGGGAAGAAAAAATTAAAAAAAAAAAAAAAAAAAAAAGCAAAGAAAACAGAAGAGAGAGAGAGAGAGAAAAAAATTATACGCGTTATAGCTTATCGTTAGCTACGGAGATATAGTGGCCATTATGGAAATAATATCTGCCGCAATATATATTTTGAGAATTTATCTCGGCGAGATATCTGCCTTTATCTCGGCGCGAGATAATGTAGCATACGTCGTGTCCACCGAAATATCGATATTTTAAGCGAATTTATTGCCTCGTAAATGGAGCAAACGCCACCGAGCGACGTTTTCTCTCTCTTTCTCTCTCTCTCTCTTTCTCTCTCATTTTCTCTCTCTCTCTCTTTCTCGCTCGTTTCGCAATTTATCACTGAATCAGCGATAAAATGCCTGGATTTCGGCGCTCTTTTGCCCGCGTGCAACATTTTATTTAGCAAATCAGGGATATGATATTTTCGACGGTGGCATTGAATTTCCATTTTAAATTGACTACATCGGGTTGGTTGATAGGTGGGTATGTAGGTAGGTAGGTAGGTAGGTATTCATTCATTCGCGTTCGAGCAGAAACTTGTGTACAGTCTCGTCGATCTCGTCCGATCGAAAATTTATCTTCCGGTTATATTTTGATATGTTCTCTATTTATGTGTATGTGCGTGAATGTGTGTGTGTGTGTGTGTGTGTGTGTGTGTGTGTGTGTGTGTGACAAAGATAAAATATATGGTTTGATTTTTATAATATATCATATTTTCTCTATTTTAGATCATTTAACTGTATGATAACAGATAAAATTATTTTATTATTATAATCATAATTTCGACTTAATGCGTAACACGTTCGATTTGAAATCAAATAATTTTAATAGTAATAATAATAATAATAATAATAATAATAATATTTACAATGTAATTTTTAGAATTTCGTATAAGAGATCGATTTAATCGATTGATCTAAAATTATTAATTTCTTCTTTCTTCTTTTTTTTTTTCAAATACAAATATTAATTTAAATATAAGTCTCCGTTGTACTCAAAATGTATTGATTAATTCGTCATAAATTAAACAGTGAGAATTAATAGTAATTATGAAAATAAGTATTCGAAACACTCGCTAGATCCTTTTTTTTTCTTTTTTTCTTCTTCCCTTTCTTTCCTATTTTTTTATACCATAGTCGTATCGATTCGATACGATCAATATCGGAGACACGTGGTAGTCGAAACTGTCAAGTCTAAGGAGGTAACTACTATGTTATAGATTAGAAAAAAAATAAAAGGCTTGCTGCTTCCATACGGTCCCAATTCCGATCCAATTTGATGCACGGTAGCTTCGAGATAGCACGCAAAGGGTGGGAAAGGAGAAGAACCCTGGGTGAGGGCCAAAGGGGAGTAAATGGTAAATAACTGAGCTGTCCAGACACGGTCCGGCTATGGGCGGTGAGAGAAAGAGACAGAAAGATAGAAAGAAAAAAAGGGAGAGAAAGAAAGAGAAAGACAGAGAAAAAGAGAGAGAGAGAGAGAAAGAGAGAGAGAGAGAGAGAGAGAGCCTAATTAAACGATGTACAATTTATAACACCAGCCAGAAGGTCTAATGGCTCGCGTTCTTGGAAACCCGCTGGTTCATCCGTTGGACCACACCTAGCCGGTCCTGCAGAGAGATTGTCATCGCCTCTACGGAATGAGACGCCGACTCGTTCACGAATCGTGCATGAGGCTACCACCTATCCCTCTCTCTCTCTCTTTCTCTCTCGTCCTCGTCCTCGTCCTCGTCCTCATCCTTATCCTCATCCTCATTCTTCTCGTCCTCCCCTATATTGGTCGTGTCTATATCGTGCAAACCAACGTGCTAACCTTTTCGTAGCTCTTTCCACGTGAATCAAACACGGCATCGTACTAGCGAGCTCATCTTGACACCATCGACTACCATCTTTGGTACCGATACTTGTGTAACCTACCTCCACCCTTTTTTGTTCTCCTATCTGCATGTATTCGATCAAAATTGTCTTCCACTTTTTTCTTTTTTTCTCTTTTTTTATTTATTCTTTTTTGTAAAGGATATTTTAAACGTTGATTTCTTCTGGTTTTTTCTTTACCTTTCTTTTTTTTGTGCAAGGAATGAAACATTTATCAATATCTTTAGTATAATATAGTATGATATATGTGACACATTAAATATATTATAAATATATTCATAATTTGTTAATCGCATACATATCTATTCATCTGATAATCTTGATAATATCAATCTACGTCTTTAAGATCGATCTCCATATTATTTTAAATCTGCTAAATATACCCCTATTTATTTTTCTTATCTTTTGATACGTACTATAGTTGCATTAACAATTTTGAACTAAACATTTGTGAAAGGAATATAAAGAAGAAAAAAAAATATCACAAATTAATGAAGTACCCTATGTATGAAAACAAAAATTAATTTACAAATATCGAATATACGATCTATAATAATATCTCGATTATTCGTAAGTACCGAATTTGAATACTTAACTTCTTTTTTATTATTTTCATGTATAATAATCGATCAAATTGTTTGATAATAATTTGGAAAAAAATAGACGTATCGAATTTTTTTTCTTTTTTCTTTTTTTTTTTGGTGTGTATAAGAAACGTAATATTGACAAAAACGATCACCATCTTTAATATCCATTGATAGTATGATATACTATAATTATACTCACCACTTCGCATATATATATATATATATATATATATATATATATATATATATATATATATATCGATTATTTGTAAGTAGGTAATCGAAGGTCAAAATCATCATGTGTGTGTGTGTATGTGTGTGTGTATGTGTGTGTGTAAGAGAGGCCGACGGGGTCGTTAACGAACTTCCTACATTCTCGAACTTCCCCTTGCGTCCCTCGAAAGCTCTAATTATTTCTTGCTCTCCACGATCACTTCCGTACGTTCAAGTTGGGACTACAGGTGTAACCGCCTGCGGGAAGGACGATGCTTCTCGCATACCTAATTGGAATCCGATAAGCGTATGTGGTAATACCACAGACCGCAGTCTTGTTCCATCGAGATCGATATACGATAGTATTACGCATTAACGTTAATGATGTTGTATAACGGAAAAATTACTCCATACGAAATAATAATAAACGCTTTATTTCATTTACCCCATCATTTTCGCAACACTCTGCTGGTTCTTACAACGGTTTTACTTAGTCGTTTAATTGTTATATCCTTACACGTATAGATTATCGATCTATATCGATCTATATTGATCGATCGATTCTAGAAAATATTTCTTTTCTTAATACGTGAATAAGCAATTTTTTTTTCTTGTTCTTTTTTATTCCTCTTTCTTCTTATTAATTATTTTTATATTATCGAAATTAATGCTACATATATTTTTCATTTACTTCTTTGGTTTCACAATATACGAATAATAACTATATATATTATTAGTCATTTAATGGTTATAAACTTATGTATGTAGGTTATCGGATTCATATCTATAGGATACTAGAAAATATTTCTTCCTTTTAATTCATGAATAAACATTTCTTTTTTTCTTTTTCCTTTTTTTTCCTTTAATTATTTACATATGCCTAATAAATATTAATGTTGTACAATATCTTTCGTTAACTTTTCTTATTATCAGAAGACAGATTATCGATTAAGACGAACAATCGACGAACAGTTTCAAAGAAAAATTCTTTCTATTATACAATTATACGTTGAATAATAATTTCATAGAAGAAAAAATCTAAAGTTTAATGGGAATTAATTATTGTCGATAACGGAGAAAGAAAAGAAAAGAAAAGAAAAGAAAAGAAAAGAAAAAGAAAAAAGAAAAGAAAAGAAAGAAAGAAAGAAAAAAGAAAGACAAAAAAAAATATAAAGTAATAAAAAAGAAGAGGTCAAAGTGGATGAGTAGTAAAGTACTTTTCTTGTTGATATTGATAAGCGAAAAAGAGAGAGAGACAGAGGGAGAGAGAGAGAGAGAGAGAGAGAGAGAGAGAGAGCGAGAATGATGTGACAAAAAGTAACGTCATCGAGTAACATAGTCGACGTGGGTAATGCGGTATAAAAGAGATAAAGTACGTTTTAACGCGTTAAAAGCGTTATGGAGGCGATTATACTCCGACATTCGGCGTCTGTATTTTGCGGGCGTTTAAACCGCCCGTACGACGTTCTATTGGATAAGGAGAAGTGATCGAGTCAGATAGAAGTGAAATAGACGAGCGACTTGCTTTCCGGTGTGTGTGTGTGTGTGTCTATGCGTGTATATATATATATATATATATATATATATATATATGTGCGCACGTGTGCATGTATACATGTTTGTGAGAAAATGCGCGCACCTTTTGCAAACACACTTTAATATAATATAACTAGGTACGTGTTAAAATAGGAACGATATATTTTCCTACTTCTTATTGAATATCACGTGAGAGAAAGTAAAGAGATAGGGTTAACAACGTTCACGTTAACCCTAATTTCATAATGCGTTTCTAACGCCCGTTTTATCGTCTAAATTGCTTGATATAATATAACTAATGTTTGTGGGAATAAATTGAAACTTTATCGTTCGTTTAACGAAATATTTATTATATACGTGTTGATATGTTGGTGGCTATTTAAATTAAAAAAAAATATATATATATATATATAGGACGTTAAAAAAGGAAACAATATTTCAAAGGTTCACTGAGATGAGTTAAAAAATATTTAATTAACATGGATCCTAAAATCAATCTTTTCGATGTAAATTAATTCTTATTATTTATCAGGCAACAGAAGAATTTACTTAGAAATATATTATTTCAATGCTGTCGAGATAAGTTTATTATGAAAATAATCCAAAAGTATTATTAACATAACAATCGAATATGTTTACACATTCAATATATTGTAGTAGAAAAAATATGAAATTAAAAGAAAAGACACGAACAGAAAAAAATCTGTTTCTTTTTGTTTTTTTTTTTTTTTTTTCAGAAAAAAGAAAAAAATTACAATTTTGTCCTTTGATAGTTATACATTATTTATTACATAATATCGGAGTCCTTATTTACTTAATATCGGAGATGTTTTGGCGAAAGGAATCGGTTGGATACTTAAATAAAAAAATATATATATGTATATATATATATATATATATATATACCTGCACCATGAAGAAAATTTTATTCTTATGATTTAATAGGATCGCCGTAGACAAAGAAGGGAAAAAAGAAAAATGAAACAGAAAAATAAAAAATAAAAAAAAAAAAAAAAATAAATAAATAAATTAGAATTTCATTATTGAGAAACATAGAGTTACGATATTTAATTTAAAAAAGTCATGAAAAAGAAATTGTTGTTACGATGTAATAGGATCGCCATAGAAAAAGAAAATTAAGATAAAAGAAAGATAAAGAAAAGCGAAACAAAACGAAATAAAATAAAACAAATATCATAAATAAATAAATAAATAAATAAATAAATAAATTATAATTTCATTATAGAGAAACGTTGAGAAACGGTTATGGTAGAATTGAACCAAGATGATAATTTATCGAAAATTTGTGAGATCGTGAGGTTTAATCTGTTAGAGATTTAAGATCGTACGCAATCGGGGGTTGGGACTGATTGGCCTCTCGTGTGGTACACGATCCTTCTCCTATCATCCGGCTGTCTCGGAATCGGGTTAACGTTCGTGTTATTTTTGCTCGAAGCTGTCAACCTTAGCGAATCCTTGCGCTAACAAGGTGCCGCACCGCTTGGCCATCCGATTTCGTTTTTCTGAATGGCCCTTTGGGAAGTGGCGGTCCTCTTCTCTCTTTCTCTTTCTCTCTCTCTCTCTCTCTCTCTCTCTATATATATATATATATATATATATATATATATATATATGTCTATATATATATATGTCTATATATATATCTATATATATATATAAATATATATATATATATATATATATGTCTATATATATATATGTCTATATATATATCTATATATATATATAAATATATATATATATATATATATATATATATATATATATCTTGTTTTGTCTCTTTCTCTCTCTTTCTTTTCGGTTAGGATCTAACGAGGAGACCGCTTTTTGCGCATTAAAATATCGACTAATTGCCCCAGGATTCTGTCGTTGTTTTTGTTAGCTTTGCCGATCGTGCGCGGGCATTCTCTATCGGGGAACGTGATTCGCCGCCCGAATATTTTGCGAAATATCGTGCCCTCCTTTTAAGGGTCACTTTACCTCTCCGCCTATCGCTTCCTCTCTCTCTCTCTCTCTCTCTCTCTCTCTCTCTCTCTCTCTCCCTCTTTCTTTGTTTTTTCTACGGGTTATCTTATTCGACTGCAATTCGATCGATCGATCGATTGGTATATAGTGATTCATATATGGTACATGCTCTTAACCCTAATTTGCGTAAAAATTGTCTCGTAAAAATTTTGAATTTATTTTTTACTTTGTTTTTTTTCGGTCCTTTTACTTTCCGTTTTAATATCCATTAAATATCGTATTCTTTTTTTTGTTTCTCGAAGAAGAAAGAAAAAACAAGGAAAAAGGAAAAAAGTTGGATTCCGTCGTGCCGTCGTATTGAGGGATCTTATGGAGAGTTAGAGAGGAGGAGCGGGGAAATAAAAATGGAAGAAAAAGGAAAAAGAAAAGATAGAAAGATAAAGAGGGTTACAACACCCGACTCACAAATCATTTCGTGCTCGTCCAATTATTCTAAAAATCACTTTTGTATTTCGTTTAATGAGGATACGATTAACGGCACTGATAGAGGACGCAAGTCTGACATTTTTTTGCTTCTGACCCGAATACTTTTCACTCGATCTCGCTAGATACGTAACAACACAACGTGGATGTATATATTATCAAGAGTTGACTTTAACGAGCGCGGCTCTCTTACATTCCTTTGGTCTTCAGCCCTTTTGATCACCTTTATCGTACTTTTAGGTATTTCACGTGAATGTAGAAAATCTTTGGAAGAGTAAGAGAGAAAAAAAATAATATATATATCAATATATACTATATAATATATATATATATATATATATATATATATATATATATATATATATATATAAAGAGAGAGAGAGAGAGAGAGAGAAAATATAAAGAGAAAGAGACAGAAAATCTTTAATCTTCTTCTTTTTCTTGTTCATCTCAACTCTCATATGATAATGCAATCGCTTAATTAGCGAATCGCTTGCCTCTTAAGCATGTTTTTAGTGAGCTTTAAAGAGAGCCACGATATTTCCGTCACGCACGAAACGAGCGAAGAACTACATACGTATGGTAAAGCCATGTTCGAAAGCAACCTGGACCAGTATATCGAGTTATATATACGAGTTCGTATATATATACATAAATACATATATACGTACATTTTATTTATTTATTCGCTTGATATATTTGCATCATAGAAGATGTATCTCGCGTCTATTTAATTTTTTGATCTTAATTTTCTCATTTTTTGAAATCAATAAATTTTATTCGTCGTCGTTCATACTCGTTATTAAACTTCGTGATAATTTCGTACGACTAATATTTAAAGATTTGAAGAGTTGCATTAGAATTTATTTTTATTTTTTATTCTTTTCTAACAAATCAATTTTATTCGTTTTGTTTATATCTCTTGAAAATCTCGAGATTACGATAATTTCAAAAGAAAAATATTTATAATTTAGAATTTATACGCTCGTATCGTAAATAATATAACACGCGTACGACGATTAATTTTCTCTTTAATTTTCAATTTTTTCTTTTCCTCCTTTGAAATACATTCTAAAGTATTTAGAAATGTCAACGTTCCAATAGAATTTACGCATTCGTTTGATATATTTGCAATAACAAATATAATATACCTAGCGTGTCGATCAAATTTTTCTCCTTCTTTTTTTTTGCCCTTTTGAAAAATTAATCGATCGATCGCTGAATTACGAGAGATTAGGCCAAACGATTCGAATGGAAAATATTTCGAAATTTCGACAGATGGCATAAAGAAATGTTTCCCATGATGACGAATGATAGTACTTTTGCGAGATAATAAAGTAGAAGAAGAATTCGTGAAGTCGCATTCTTTTCGAAAATGCGAGAGTCAGTCAGCCGTGGAATAGATCGAATAGAGTCTGATTGTCTGCGTTCCAAGAGAAATATGTTCGTAGTTGGCTCATCTGTATTCATAACCAATGGCAATCTCCGTTCACCAATTAACGAGATTTCATAACGTTTAGTTGGTTTCATCGGTTTTACACATTTACCAATACCTACAGTCATACTATTCGAAAAGTGTATATATATATATATATATATATATATATATATATATATATATATGTATAGACATATATGTATGTATATATACTTACACATATGTACATACATACATTCGTTTAAGATTATCAATGTCAAACGTGAAAATCCTTTTTTTTCTTTGTTTAAAGCTCGTGCGAGAATCGTCGCCCCATTCTCGTACGACATAACAAAATACATATAATCGAAAAGTTTTTCGTCGTTTTCGTCATCGTCGTTTTCTTCTTGGTCTTGGTCTTCGCCGTCGACAATTCATAATACGGATGCCATTTCATCCTATTTACAAAACCGGTCGCACCAGGCACCGAGGTAGAAAGATATTAAAGTGATTTCCGTCGCAACCCAGGTACAACCGCGTCCGTTTTCTACACATTCTGACTCTCCGCGACGGCTAATTGCTTCTCTAATATATCTTTCAGTGGTTTCTCTTTCTCTCTCTCTCTCTCTCTCTCTCTCATGATTTTTTTATTTTTTTTCTCTCTCTTTTTTTTCGAGACGATACTCACAAGACTATCTACCTAGTTTAATTTGACACATAACGAATTCACGAACATGATTTCCAAAAGTTTTGACACTTTAATGAGGACAATAAAATAATGTGAATTTGAGCGATTATAAATGTGATTAATTTAAATACACGCTATTAAAATTATTTATCTTGTTCGAAAAGAACTTTATTTGTTGTATTTTCTTCTTTCTCTCTCTCTCTCTTTTATTTTTTATTTTTTTTCTGTTTCTTTCGAAATTAATTATTTCTTCCTTCGGATTATACGTATATTAAAATTGAAGATTAATATCTTTTTGAATGTATTGTATAAAAAGTAATATCAAAAAAAATATCAATTTAATCCGTACGATCAGCGGATCTAAAATTTACATTAATTTAATTGATAACTATTAGATCAAATTAGGGAAATCTTCAAGTACTTACGACTTTATCTTGTATTCGTATCGTTGGATACTTCGATATCGGATAAATCATTCTGCTAATTCATGAATTTCCTTTTTTGAAATCCGGTCACTACTGGCTTACGTGTTCGAAGTAACTGTTATTAAGGTATCGTGGAATTCGCATTTAAGAAAATTGGTATTTTCTAAGATCTTCATTCCCATACGTAAGCGATCTAATAATATCTGTTTTTAGGATGATTTTCACGATGATAGTATTAAATAAATAAAGGTGGCGAATATCCTTTTTAAAAGCTTGTCTCATTAAGAAGAAGAAGAAGAAGAAGAAAAAGAAGAAGAGACCGATCTCGTTTCAAAGTAGTTAACCCGATCCTCTCTAGCAGAAAAAAAATATTGTGTAGAATAATTCGTGCATAAATTAGATACACCATGATAGATCCTAACCGTTTCTTAATTAAATCCTATAACGTCATATAGTATATAAAATATCTCGGTATCTATAGTGGAAGATAGTTAACGAGACGCCCGTCTTAACCTAAATCAAATTAAAATCGTCACGAGACAAAATCAACAGACACATTATTAACGTTTGTATTAAGTTTTTTTTCAAAAAATATTTGTACAATATGTGTGTGTGTGTGTATAAGAATTTTTAACGGTAAATCGAAACAAGATAAAACCATAAAATGAAGAGTAATTAATAAGATTTTTGAAGATTAATTAATAAGAAATGAGAGGGAGAGAGAGAGAGAGAGAGAGAGAGAGAGAGAAAGAGAAAAACTGATATATATATATATATATATATATATATATATATATATATATACTTAATTACCAACATATTTGTCTCCATTTAATGAGCGGACTCTTTAATTACAAGCTTACGTGCAAAAAACAAAGAAAAAAAACAAAAAGGACGAAAAGGAAAAAAGAAATGATACTCTTTTGAGAGAGAAGTAAAAAAATTTCGATAACAGAGAAAAGAACGAAATTACATAAGAATTTTAACTCAAGGTGAGGAAGGGAGAGAGAGAGAGTGTGTAGTGTTGGGATATAGGGGTCATTCGAATATCGAAATGCAACGTTGCAAAAACATCGTAAAAGAATTTCTCTCGTCTAAGGGAATTATATTGCCTTTATAGATAGAGAGAGCGCGCGCGAGAGAGAGAGAGAGAGAGAGAGAGAGAGAGAGAGAGAGAGAGGGAGAGAGACATACGTAGAGAGAAACGTAAATAAGTAAGTACTTACACGTCCTCCTAAACGGCAACGAGTCAGCGCAAGTCTCGCAAAGAACGCAAGAAGAAGGCCATCGAGAGTTTGTACCTAATTAGGAACTCGTTTACGTAGTTTTGAGACGCCCGCAAAAGCTATGGCCGTTCGCATCGAGACGTGAGAGGAGAATTTTCTTCTGCAACAACGACAACAACGATGACGAGGAGAACGACGACGACGAGAACGACGACGACGACGAAGACGAAGGGATAACTTTCTCGCCGTAAACGCAAAGACGTTGAGAGTAATAGGCAATGAGATGAGGAGGAAGAGGAGGAGATGAAGGAGAAGGAGATGAAGGAGAAGGAGGTGAAAGGACGAGGGGGTGATGGTGATGGTGATATGAGGAGGTAGTGGAGGTGGTGGTGAACGTGGAGGAGTACTTGAAGCTAACGCGAGCTCTTCTGGTCTGTTCTCCTCATCTTGAGAGCGCGAGAGAGCTCGCGCGCGCGCGCGCGCGACCACGATCGCCTTCGTAAATTTCCTACGAAGTCGGAAACGGGATTTCGTCTCGATTCATCTTGCCGGCAATTACCCGCAACGGCACTTGATCCAAGTACGTGAAAGACGCGATCCGCAACCACCGATTTATGGGATGCGCGCGTACGTGTCGAGCAAAACGATTATTTCGAACCTTCTCTTCGTTTCTCTCTTTCTCTTTCTTTCTTTGTCTCTCTCTCTCTCTCTCTCTCTCTCTCTTTTTTCTCTTGTTTTCTGTGTGCGTTCGATCGATCGATCGTTAAGTTCGATCGAAAATTTTCGATCAAGATTTTTTTTTCTCTCTCTCTCTCTCTCTCTTTCTCTCTCTTTACGTATATATATCTTTTTTTCTTTTTCTCTCTTATGATTGATTTACGAGTTTACCGAAAAATTTTTCCAAAGAAATTTGAAGGACAAATCTTGACAATGATTCACTATACATCGTAATTCATTTCCCAATTTTGTTGAATCATCAAAATCAAGAAAACTTTTATATCTTTTTAATGGACATAATGTTTGTAAAGGCGATTAATTCGAAAAAAGTGGAAAGATGGGAATAGAAAAAGAAGAAGAAAGAGAGAAACAAAATGAGAGAGATGGAGATAGCGAGAGAGAAAAAAATCAAATGTTTATCTCATTTATTTTACATAAGCTTTACATAAATACATGAGGCTAGACTCTTTCTCTCTCTCTCTCGTTTTTCCATATAAAAGCAATCGATTCTTCGGATCGATTCGATAAGGAGAGAGAGAAAGAGAGAGAAAGAGAGAGAGAGAGAGAGAAGGTATCTCTTTGCTTTCGAAGGATCTCGACAACTCGAGAAGTGAAGATCAACCGTCCCGTTTCCATTTCCCCGAAATTCTCCACTCCTTGTTGTCCTCTTCCTCCTCTTGGTCCTCTCTTTCGCCACTGAGGAGGACACGAATCTGAGCATCGGTACACCCGTCGAAACAGTGGCTGGCTCCCAATTAGGACAGAGGTCTTCTCTTTTAAGTAATGCCCGCTCTCCGCTTACTTCTCTCTCTCTCTCTCTCTCTCTCCTCTCTTTCTCTCTTTTTCTCATGCATATATATACATACATATATATATGTATGTGTACGTTTATATAAGTATATATGAGCGTGTATGTACATATACACATCGAATACTCTTTCTTGGGCCCTGTCCACCGCGACGATTGACTTTCCGCGGCATTCTCGTCTTTCTCTTGTATAAATTAGTCCCAACCGCCACATAATGGCGTGTCGATGCGCTACTGTCCCTGGATAGCCTTTGCCTTTCTAATTCCTTTTTTCTCTCTTATTTTATCTCTCATACAAAATCTTTCTCTCTTTCTCTCTCTCTCTTACTCTCTTTATATATATATATATATATATATATATGTGTGTGCATGTGTATCTTTCTTTCTCATTCTGTCTTCTAGCTCTTACTCGTTTACCATATCTGTCTCTTTTTCGCTTAAGCGATGTTTATATCCACGTCCTTCTCGCACCTCTTCTTTCTTACTCTCTCTCTCTCTCTCCCTTTTTCTCTCCACCTCTTCCTCATTCTCCTCTTCTTTTCGTTCGCACACTCGTCAGACCGGCTGCTTAATTTACGACCAATTAATTTGGATAAACTGAATGAGGGGAGGCCTGCTTTTGATGCACGCGTTAACCTAGCATCTTTTTCCATCTCTCTCTCTCTCTCTCTCTCTCTCTCTCTCTCTCTCTCTCTTTCTCTCTTTCTCTGTCTTTCTTTCTTTCTCTCTCTTTCTCTCTACCTTTCTGTCCTCTCAAACAGGAGCTTCCCTTCAAGTTAAATTCGTTTCTACTTACTCGTTCTGATAAAACTCCTTTGGACATGGATGGAGATGTTAAGGAGAAAAAAGAAATAATAAAGGCAAATAATAAGAAAATAAAGAAGAACAATTGGACTAATTAATTTAAATTAATAATAATAGATATATTCTTTTTTTTTCTTTTTTTTTGATTGATCAATCAATCTATAATATAACAAATGTATTTTTCGTTTGTGGATGTATTTTTTATATGAAAAAAATTCGTGTAAAAAAAGAAAGCTTTTTCGAAAGAACAATCACTGATTAGTTTTGACGAAACTCTTTAAACATGGATGATGAGTGTTAAGAAAAAAAAAATAAAAAGAGAAAAAGAAAAAATAAAACGAACAAAAAATAATAGAAAAAAATAAAACTATAATAATAATAATAAAATAAAATAAAATAAAACAATCGTATATATATATATATATATATATATATATTATCTTGCTTTTTTTTCTTTTTTTTTAAATATTTATCAATCGATAAAAAGATTCATATAAAAGAGAAGAAATCTTTCGATGGTCTCGATGGGATTTCTCTTCGGTCACTCGATCGATTCTTGGCGAGTTTCCGATCGAGGTCTTCGAAGGGATAGAAATCACGATGGAAGGATGGGGAGGTGAGGCAGAGAGGTAGAGTGAGAGAGAGAAGAGAAGAGAAAGGAATAGAAGAAGAAGAAGGAGGAGAAGGAGGAGGAAGAGGAGGAGAAAGAAGAAGACGAGAAGTCACGGCGATGGCGAAGAAGAGGCGGACTATCGCGAAAGCGGACGACGGCGTTCGATGTCGTCGTGAAGGGGCTGTTTGGTATTCCGTTCGCGTCCGAGGGCATAATTGGCCGCCAACTGGCGACGACGACGACGCTCCTCCGGGTATCGCCAAGACAAGAAATTATTCTTTAATTAATTGTCAGCGCTCTCAATGTGACCACATGCGTAGGATCGGTCGGCCTCCCTACATACATACATACATACATAGATACCTACATACATAGATGCATGCATGCATGCATACATAAATTTTGATCAATATGGAATGATAGGATAGTTTCTACGTGACTCTCTATAAGCGAGAAGAATAACTCGTTATTGTTGTATACCTTCTTCAGTATAGAAGGAGAGAGAGAGAGAGAGAGAGAGAGAGAGAGAGAGAAAAGAGAAGAGAAGTATGGAGGGTTCTGTGTATGTGTACGTGTCTAAAAGTTTAGTACAACAAAGTGATCGTGGTGTGAGTTACCTTTATGTTATATCAAGGATAAATACCAGTACTTATAACTATAACTATCGCGCTCAGTCCCTTTGTAAATCCTTTAACGGTTAATACCTCTTGTCATGTGGCAAGAAAATGTTACTGAGTATACCTAAGAAATATGTTCATTTCTTTTTAATATGATATATGTATGTATATATGTATGTATCCCTTACTCTCTCTTTCTCTCTCTCTCTCTCTCTCTCTCTCTCTATATATATATATATATATATATATATATATATTTATTTATTTATTTCTATCTCTCTTTCTCTCTCTCTATCAAAATGATATACACTCACTCGGGTAATTATTACTTAACTAATATCTTTACGTCTTACGTCTTACGCCTTATATCCTAACTTCTTGTTATTATCCTTATATACATTAGCGGAGAAGAACAATTAGGCTACCGGTCTTCAACGAGTGAGGACAGTTACGAGCGCGGATGAAAGATTCAAAGAGACCGGCGAGTTTCTTTGATCGACTTCAGACTGCGAAACAACGGATATCTCTCTCTTTCTTTCTCTTTCTCTCTCTCTCTCTCTCTCTCTCTCTCTCTCTTTGTATCACTCTCTTTGTATCTCTCTGTCTCTGTCGGTTTTAAACTCCGCAATCTCTCTCTCTCTCTCCCTTTTCATTCTTTCGCAGATAGGAAAGACCAGGTTTCCTGCATGAACACGCGCTGGGACTTACATTGGCGTCGTTTTTCGACAAATTTTTCGAATCTTTTCTTACCTTCGAATATCTATCACTTTCGATGATTATCATCATCGATCATCTTATCGGTAGATGTATATTCATACACACGCGCGCGCGCCTGCACATATATTGTAATAATCTAAATAAATATCAAAAGAAAGAAATGTCATCGTACGTGTCGATATTGTTTTTCGTTTGGGAAATATAATTAAAAGAAAAGAAAAGGAAAGAAAAAAATAAATAAAATAAAAAAAAGAATTATTATTGACATAATCAATGTAGAGGAAAAAATATTTTCTCGTATGAATTCTCGAAATAACCGCGTATCTACGTATGTACGTAGACATTTTTTTATAAGCTCGTTCTATAATTCGATTCGACCATAGAAAAAATGAAAAAGAAAAAAGAATATTAAAAAAAATAAAAGAAAATTGATTTTCGTAAAGCTCCTAGGCTCACTTAAACGATCGTATTTTACGCCAATGAGAACACTCACGATTCTCACCGAAGAAGACAGGTGCGCGCGACGAGCGCACACGAACGTACAACGATGATAACGACGATGAAACGAAGGAACGCTTTGGCGAAATTGTATAGGTATGTGTATGTGCGTGCGTGCGTATTTATGCGTGTGCGTGTGCTGTGTATGTGTGTTTGTGTGCATGCGTCCCCGTATGTGTTTTCCTTCCCTATATATAAACACACATGCACATGCGCACACGCACACGCACGGATATATATCCCTTGTATATATATTTTATAATTAGCCGACGGTCGCCGTCGATAAATCAGCGCGCCGCCCGGCTTTAGGACTTAATTAAAAAAATTTAGTCAAAAACCAATTAGCGGCCACGGCGAATTAACATATTTCTAATTATCTACCGGACACTTTCGGCTGCCTTATAGCAGCGGCAAACGTCTCTCTCTCTCTCTCTCTTTCTATCTCTATCTCTCTTTTTCTTTCTCATTGAGAAACCCGTAATATAAGTCCAGTGAATTTCTCTCTCTCTCTCTCTCTCTCTCTCTCTCTCTCTCTCTCTACCAATCTTCCACACCATCCCTCGATGACGTTGCGATACGGTCATTGTTAACGCGTTTCTTAAGGCGTCATCAACGCTCTCGTCGTTTGCCAACAATCAATTCTCTCTTTACTCTCTTTTTTCTAAATAGGAGGACATGTTAATTACAAAGGTTGCAACTTTCAAGGATCATCAAAAAGATTTTTTAACCAAGATAAACAGAAAACAAAATTAAGATCAATATATATATATTGGTTTCTGAAATATCGAAAAGGGGACGATTAATTGGTGTGTAATGATATCTAAGTATATATCTATGTATGTATGTATATGGATAGTATCTATCTACATATATTTATCCAGATAAATGTAAGTACTTACTTGCTTTGTTTACTTACGATTCTAAGGAATTAATAACTCGATTGTTAGTCGAGATAAAACGTCGAGATTAATTATTGAAATCGGATTTTTATTTCGCTATTATATGTGTATTTCTTGTGGATAAATTACCATGTTATTACATTTATACAGAGCGGCCATAGGTTACGATTCGTGAACCATTTCGCGCTTATTTAATATCTTTAAATCAATTTTTCTTTTTCTTTTTTTTTCTTTTCCTTTTTCTTTTCTTTTTTTACCGACGGCGGATCTCCGTGATTGTACACGTAGATACATACATAATTTATACATTTTATCTGCATATTCGTTCTTCCGTTCTCTCTCTCTCTCTCTCTTTCACACTCACTTTCTATCTCTATCTATATCTCTTTCTCTCTCTCTCTCTCTCTCTCTCTATCTCTCCCCCGTCTCTCTCTCTCTCTCTCTCTCTCTCTCTCTCTCTCTCAGACGCACGCATACACATTGCACACATCTCAATTAGATTATATACAAACGTATTATCATCCTTCATTGTTTCTTTTTCGTTGCCCACCCAATTATAAAGTCTCCGTGGTGTCTCCTCGCGATAAATGAAGAAATTCGTTTCTTTCATACTATGTACACCATTGCGAGAGATGCATAAACAATAAAAACGACCGTTCAAATCTATTTATTCGAGAAACTACAAACATGTTTTTCGCGGTTCCGATATTCTCTTTCTCGCGTCTTTTAAAGTGATGAATGAGACATTCGATTCCTATCATTGGAATCGTAAAAATCGGCATCAATCTACGTAAGTACTTTTACTTACATAAGTAAATATGTGGTACATAGGAATGACGATAGGTGGAAATATACGAATTACGAATGAGAACGAATCTCTCATTTTCTTTTCCCATTAGCCTCACAGCCCTTCCCCCCAGTTCTATATTCCCTTCTCTTTTTAAAATTCTTTTTTCTTTCTTTTCCTTCTACTTCTTTGTTTCCTTTCTTTTTTTCTTTTTCGTCTTCCTCGCTTACGTTATTCGTTTTTTTGTTTTCTCCATTACAGTTTTAGATTATCGTCGGACGATCTATTTATCCATTTGTTAATTGCATCGAAATCGAATCGTATTATATACATGCACACACACAAACACACGTCCACAGAGGACACACTCCTATATATACATAAGTACACTCACGTAAGTACATACGTATTATACATATTACCATACCTATCGATTATCGAGCGAACGGAGAGATATTTTTATTTACATTTATGTGCATTATGGTTTTTTCCTCGTACAGATGTTATTTGTTTTTTTTTCTTTCCTTTCCTCCTCCTGTTCACAAGAAAGTCTGGTCTCTCCTGATTTCTGGACTCTCGTCACAATTTTTTTTCTTTTCTCTCTTTGCTGTTTGTTTTTCTCTTTTTCTTTTTTTTTCTTTCATTCTTCCATATCTTTCCTTCTCCCATCGTCCCTTCTTCCAGTTCACTAATTTTTCATTCTTGGGATTACGAGATCGAAAAATGCCACGAATAAATGCTAAACACGAGTAAAAGGATGTTAAGTCTCTCAATCAAACATGTGTATGTATATGTATATATGAATATAAAAAAAGAGAACTTGAGAAAAATAAAAAAAAAAAAAAAAATAAAAAAGAAATGGATCGATATTATCCTTAAGATTAATTGGCCGATCATTTGGTTAAACTTGACAAGTAGTGTTCTTTCTTCAATCTTCGAGACATCGAATTAAATCTTCCTTTTTATATTTAATCAACTTTACACACGTTCCTCTTCTATTTTCGATTATTCCATAGGAACACTCGGTTGTTCACCACTAGGAGGATAAAGAGAAGAAGGAGGAAGAGTCCTAGACCAGGTTGTTTTGTACGTTTGAAAAAATAAAAAATAAAAATAAATAAAAAAAAATAAAAATTTGCTTCTTCGCGACAAACGAGCAATCGTACAAACTTTTTCTTTTTTCTTATTTTCACAATTCTCTCATCGTTCTCCTCTCCCTCCACTGATGTCTATCAAAACGTTGTAATGAAAGGTGATAAAGAGATCGATAGGAGTCGAAAGAAATGGATTAAGGAAAATAGGAGATAATAAAATGGATCACACTTTGGAGAATAACTCCGAATAACGAATGTTCCATTCGGTACGAGTTCCTTCGGTAAACTAAAACTGTTCGGATGCTTGTAGTTGGGCCAACCGCAAGAAACGATGACAACGACAACAACGACGACGACGACGATGACGACGACGACGACAATGACGACGACAACGACGACGACGAAGAAGACGAAGATGAAGATGACGACGAAGGTCGAACGAGTCCGCCTTATTAAGGCCTGTGTCCAGGGGGCCCCATGAACATGGCTGCCGCCGCGGCCGCATGGGTGTGCCTAGCCATGGCCGCTGCTATAAAGGGTGGCACTCCTGGTGTACCAGGAGGACCAACGCCCGAGAACATCAGGCCCGAACCGAAACTCGGGTGCAAAAGGGGCCTTGCCGATAGTCTAAGCTTCTCTATTTCGGCCTCTTGGAGTCTCTTCGCTTTCGCACGTCTGTTTTGAAACCAGATCTTCACCTGGAAAAATATTAAAACAGAAAATGATCGGATGAAAATAGGACTGATTTTTAATTTTCTTTTATAATTTTCTTTTTTATTCTTTCTTTTTCTTTCTTTTTAATTTATTTATTCATTCATTTAGGCATTGGAATTGAGTAAATGAGATTTATAACTGTATTTAATTTTGAATATCGTTTAACGAACGACAGGATATTTGTATGAAATAATTATATATAATGAAATAATATATATACATATATGAAAAAATTATATGTATATATATATATATATATATATATATATATATAAATATTTGTTATTTTATCTAACTTAATATTTTCTTTTTTTCTTCTTTTTTTTTCTGGACTCTTACCTCTATAACCAATGAACATTCGAAATATTCTAGGATCATTTTCGATTGACGATTTGTCAACAGAGAGACTACAGATGCAAGTGCAAAAGCACGAATGTGGTCGGGTACTTAGCTATCTGGTATGATTATAGGTAACGCGTTAACGAATAACGTCTACGTGGTTGTTAACACGCTGTTAACACGACGATGAAGCGGCGTACGAGAACGACCTAAGCCAAATATGAGAACGCGTACGATCGCGTGCGATTTCGCTGCGGGTGTTATATGGCTCTCGTAATTAGTAGTTTCAAATAGGTGAAAGTAACGAACGGATTAGGTATCGTAGAAACTGTCGGTCTTGCTACGCTGTCAGTCTATGCATGTATCTATACTGTCTATATATGTATACATGTATTCATATATGTATGTATGTACGTATGTATGTATATATGTATATATGTATATATGTATGTATTAGAAAATGTTTAAGCCGGTATGAGTTAGTTGGTAAGGCTCGCGAACGACTACCTAAGCGAACGTGTCAAATTTACCTGACGTATAAGAAGAATTTCCGGTAGCTCGGAGCTACGATTTAGACGAAGCATTTTCTTTCCTTATTGCTAAATCGGTGTTTCTTATGAGCGAATTGATTCATGCGAGCCAAGAATCGCTCATTTAAGAATAAAAAAAAAAAAGAAAAAAAAAAGAAGAAAAACAAGAAAAGGAAGAAGAGAAGGAGGAAGAAAAAAAGAAAACACATGTTCGACTAAGTGTATAAGTAACTTTTAACGATTAGGAGAATTGAGGAGACAATTGATGCAATGAAAAAAAAATATATATAAAAAGAAAAAGAAAGAAAGAAAATAAGCAACAGATAATAAAATATCATGCGAAATCGAATTTAATCATGTATCGTTAAACTTTAATCATTTTTTTGCTTTCTTTCTTTTGTTTTCTTTTTCTTTTTTTTTTCTTTTTTTTTCTCTCTTGATCGAATCCCGTTGGGTGTTGAGTCAACGATATTATAATTTAACAGGAGCGTCGCGAGCATAACTTAAATCGTTGACTTTCGTTTCTTCCCTCGAGAATAAAACGTAACAAAAGGAGTGTCCATGACGGATGTACCATACATACATACATACATACATACATACATACATACATACATACATACATACATACGTATATACGTATGTATATATACGTATTCATCTATCTATATATATACTTACCTATATATCTGTGTATATGTACGAAACTACTGTGCGAAAGGGTTTTCGTGAGTAAGAGAAAGAGAAAGAGAGAGAGAGAGAGAGAGAGAGAGAGAGAGAAAGTGAGGGAGAGAGAGAGAGAGAAAGTTTAAGTGATGATCGTAGCTTATCTAAGCAAATGAATGCGACGAAGCTTCATTTCGTCTGATTCATTGTAATGAATGCGCAAAGTGTATCTTAACACGCTAGCCAAGCGATAACGTTCATACGACTGGGTATCTTCTCGACGCTTACACGAGTCATAAGGAAAGGCAAACACATTGCCTGAAATAAATACGCTGAAGGGTCTCTCTCTCTCTCTCTTTCTTTCTCTCTCTCTCTCTTTCTTTCTCTCTCTCTTCCTTTTCCTCTCTTTCTCTTCCTTTTCCTCTCTTTCTCTTTTTCTTTTTTTTCTTTCCTTTCCTTTTCGATCCGTTGAAGGTGAGTAAAGGAAACGTGAAATAAAAAAAAAAATGAACGAAGGCAAAAGAAAGAAAAAGAAAAAGGAAAAAAAGAAAAAGAAAAAGAGAAAGAAGAAGAAGAAGAAGAAGAATGAAGGAACGAAGAGAAGGGTAAGGGCCTTATATGGTGCGATTATCTTTCCTGCGGATTCTCTCAATAATTATGATAATTTTATAATATTGTGTCGGATCCATCTTTCATCTACGTTCCACGTTTAAAAAGCTAATTTTCATCGCGCCTATCTCCCCGTCATGTTCGTTTATAATCATTTAATGAATGCACACATACGCTCTTTTTCAATCTCTCTCTCTCTCTCTCTCTCTCTCTCTCTCTCTCTTTCTTCATTATTTTCGCTCGTTTTGTTCTTTTTTTTCTTCTCGAATCTTAGTAGGGTAATTATAAGAGGTATGTTCGAACCCAACATGTGATTGACTTTCGACAAATAATCCTACGATATTGGTCCTGGTTGAATCCTGACATGTGTCGGGAGATTCATCGAACATATTATGACTCGATAATCTTAATCTCGACCGGATCTCTCGGCCTGATATATCTTTTTTTTTCTGTTTCTTTCTCTCTCTCTCTCTCTCTGCCCTGGCCAAATACCACTTGGCTTCCGCTGACTCACTGTTCTCACTATTATCGCGATAATTATTCCGATCCATTTTAAATCGATAAAAAGAGTCGTTGGTATTAACCATTTCACTTTCGGTTCTCAACGATTTGTATATATATATATATATATATATATATATATATATATATATATACATACATACATACACACACATACGCGCACGCACACACGCACACACACGCACGCACAGACACGCACGCACGCACACACACACACACACACACACAGATGTTGAAATGTATATATTTGAATACACGAGTATATGTATATTTGTATTATTTACATACGTATATGTGTATAAGTACATATTACGTGTGGTCGTACTTGTTAAAATAATTTATGCATCGCATTTATCTTGTTCAGGTTCAAGTACATACACCAGATAACATCGATGATACTTATGTATATACATTACGCACACATACACACACGCGCGCCCACACACACACATACACACACACGCGCACACACACATAAGAATAACATCCTTGATAGTACATTGTGTTTGATTAGATATGTTGGGTTATATCCTTTCACGACTCACTCTCACCTGCGTTTCCGTGAGATGAAGGGACGACGAGAATTCCGCACGTTCGGCTATCGTCAAGTATTGCTTCTCTCGAAATTTTTTCTCCAAAGACAACAGCTGTTGTGTAGTAAACGGCGTCCTCGGTTTTCTATTTGGTTTGTGCTTCCGCAGGGTGCAACGTACCGGACCTGGACCTGGACCTGGTAGTCTTAGATCACCTGAAATTAACATCAATCACCAATTTCGAACTATTGATACTCAAAACTTATATTATTCATAATACAATAAATAAAGAAATAAATGACGTTTCGCAAGTAAACACTAATGTTTGTTGAACTAAAACGAAACGCTTATTTATGCGACATACATACATACGTGCAAAATTATAATATTAGATATTTTTTTTTTATTAATTATACTTTATTAGTTATTAAATAAACGCATTGTTATCGTAATACATTCCTTGGTTATTTACAAATATCAACTTAAATGATATACTATCAAGCATGGTAAAGTGTCTAAAATGTTTCAATTGCATTAGAATTGTTTGGATCTAACGAGCTTGAAATATTCCAGAAATTTTTTTTTTCTTTTTTCTCTAATTCGACGGATCGAATTCGACGGATTGTAGAAGAGAAGAAACGTTATGAAGATTTTTCAATCGAGAAGATAGAAAATTTTTATTATTAATTATCTTATTTTATAGATAAGTATCAAATCTATACAACACATTCATGAATCAAAAAATTAATAATAAGGATCAATATTTTATAAATATAAATGTTTCTAGTTACGTACGAAGGATATTAATTCCAACAAATTCGAAGGTCCTTCGAGAGATCGAATTATCCAAGGTCGTATATGTATATTTATTTTCCTTTTTTCCAGTTCTTTTACTTTTCCGGGCGTAAAATAAAACGATCGTAGAATTATAAAACTTTAGATAAAATTTTCGATCCTATCTATTTTTTGAAATTGCGATAAAGGATTCCAGGACTCTTAGGGATCACGATAAAAAGTTTTTTCGACAGATATTGTTCGACGAACTGATGACGATTTCGTGGCAAACGAAGGGGACAAGCGTGGATTCCGAGCGCTAATTAACGATCGACGATCGACAAAAAAGGAAAGGCCTGCGCCGGCATTGTCGAGCGGGACCTGTCGCGACATCGGGTATTACGTCTTCCATTCTCGTGCTAGCATCTCTTCCCCCATTTCGTGTACCAACGACTGGCGAACAGAGACGATGACTACTTCTCTCTCTCTCTCTCTCTCTCTGTCTTTCTCTTACTGTCTTGCTATTTCGCTGTCTCTGTCTTTGTCTGTCAGTCTGTCTCTGTTTCTCTTTCTCTCTCTCTCTCTCTCTCTCTCTCTCTCTCTCTCTCTCTCTCTCTTTCTCTCTTTCGTTTACGACTCGGCTATTCCGTGCACATAACCGATCAATATGTTTCTACGGGACGCTAATTAATTTCTGCTAATTAAATGTTGAACGGCCTCTAGAAGAAAATTTATCTTTGCTCTTATCGACAATGACGACGACGACGACGACGACGACGACGACGACGACGACGATGAACGAAGATTTGCCGGTCGATTGTGTGATTAACATGCGATATACGAAAGACGATCGTCGAGGCATATTGGTGAAAAAAATAAGAAAAGGAAAGAAAAAGAAAGAAAGATAAAATTAAAAAAGAACATATATATTTATAGTGGGAGGAAAAGAGAGAGAGAGAAAAAGAGAGAAAGAGAGAAAAAAAATTAGAAGAGGAAAACGACTTTATAGAACTCGTTATTCGCCAATGGAAATGACGATTATCAATTTTTCGAGATCGTTAATGTCGATTTTATTTTGGTATAATACAATGTCATCGAACGAATAAAAATATCTGAATTGAAATATTTTATATCTTTGGTCGTTAAGAAACGATTTTCGAAGGATCGTTGGAAGAGGACGACGTTCTCAATTTCCAAAAAAGGATAGCGTGAAATACGAACGGTACGTGTCATTAAAAGCTCTTCTTTCTCTCTCTCTTACTCTCTTTCTCTCTTTTCTTTTTTTTTCTTTCTTTCTTCTTTTTTTCTTCTTATTCCTTTTCGCGCGAGATATCACGAGGCCATTTCGCGTATCGTAACCAGTTCGCCATATTCGCACGGTGGAGGTGGCGGCAACAGAAACGTTACTGAGCCGAGAGAGAGAGAGAGAGAGAGAGAGAGAGAGAGAGAGAGAGAGAGAGAGAGAGAGAGAGAGAGAAAGAGAGAGAACGATCAAATCAATATGTTTCTCGCGGACACTAATTAATTTCTGCTAATTAAACGTTCGAACGTCTTATGAGCAGTATATATCTATTCCTGTCTTTCTATCTCTCTCACTCTTACATACATACACAGGCACTCTCACTCTCATACACACACACGCACACACTCTCTCTCTCTCTCTCTCTCTCTCGCTGTATTTAAGATTCTCGACTTGAACCGGCTCACCAATGGACATCGAGATGAGAGAATGGTTCTATTTCGCTTTTTTCACTTTTTCTTTCTTTTCTTTCTCTTTTTTTATTTTTTTATTTATTTTTTTTTATGAATTATCCTTCAGATTTATGTATTGGATTGACGCGTGTCGAAAGATTGCTTATAATATTATATATTATGTAATCGTTCTTTCGTTCGATCATTAATATTCACTTGAAACGGAACGGAACGGATATATATGTAGTGGGTAGATACTTACATGTTTCTATTTTGTTTTGTTCGTTTCTTTATTATTATTTTTTTCTTTTTTTAATATTTTTTTGTTTGTTCAAATTTGACAGGTAGCTATCTACACCAAAATCTATTTAATAAAATATATGAGATGTTCTTTCACTCTCTACATCTACATATATATATATATATATATATATATATATATATATAATATATATATATATAATATATATATATATACATATATTACATGTATATATATATATTCAATTCCACGTGTAATAATTATCTATTCGATAAATGTTACGTCTGTTATACCTTCTAATCGATTCTTATTAGAATTATGTTAATTAGTGATAATGAATAAGTAAATTCTACTGGAGACGAACGGCCGATTAAAATTTATGTTTTTTTTTTTATAAAGGAATATATCACATATTTATATCACATCTACTTGTGTGACATTCATTAAGTTGAATAGTTCGATTTAGTGGCGTAGAATAATAACATGTTTAATGACGTTAAATCGATATATTTTTATGTGTGAACTAAATGAAAGACAGTTAGTTATATTAGTTATATTTTTAGTTATATTTTTAACGAACGGTGAATTTAATTAAGAGAGTAATTTTTTTGAATGGAATTCGTTCGATATCCTTGACGATTATTTTTAATTCTTAAACTTCTTTACCTTTCCTTAAGGATTTTTACTTATATTAAATTCATGCGCGAACGAGAATTTAAATTAAAATTACATATATCTATTCGATTATTATGAATTATAATTCGATCATATTGAATTTTTATTTATATGTTTATATGTTAATAATATATATGTTAATAAACTATATTATAATATTATAGTCGTTAATAATTCTATAAGTATATGCGATTATAGATATATTAACACATTAAAGAAGGAAAGAAAAAAAATTGAAAAAAGTTCTATATATATATATATATAACGTTGAATAATTTGTACATTATTTTAAAGATGGCGGTGGTGGTATTTGAGGATAATTTTCCTATCTTTAGTAATAAATTTTTCTGATAAAGAGAAAAGAAAAGAAAAGAAAAAAGAAAAAGAAAAATCAAACGAATTTGAAATTTGAATTTGGAAAAGAGAAAATATCAAGATTGAAGATAACAATCGATCGATTGATCAATATCTTGAATTAACAAGAAAATCTTTCTTTCTTCAACGACGAATCAGACGAATGAGACAACGTCGAAGAATATGTACATTCGTTTTTTGTCTTTGAATTTTATTTATAGTTAAAAATTACGAGAACGGTAGAATATGTCTTTTTTCCTTTTTTACATTATCGTGTATATCTTAAGATAGACTAATTAAGTAATTATTTCTTTCTTTCTCTCTTTCTATTTATCTCTCTTTCGCACTCTCTCCCTCTCGCACTCTTTCTTTTCCGTTACAATTGTTCAGGTTCTCAATTTTCTTAGTTCTTATTTTATTTTCTTCGTTTCATCGATCTCGATTAATCTAATTTTATGTCCGATGATTAATTTATTCGAGATAAGGGAGACAGATAAAAAGATGAAATAAAATATTATATAATAAGTTTGAAGAATTAAAATAAAATATTATTTTGTTAGTCATTTTTGTTAATATGATATAAAAAAAAGAAACAAAGAGAAAATGAGAGAGAGAGAGAGAATTGTTTTGCCATATTATATAATAACTTTCAAGCGAATAATTATTACTTTGTTGAAGTACACTCTTTTAATGGATACGTAGATAATTGGATTAGTTCGTATAAGAACATCTTTAATGTCCCTTTTTCCCACGTTTCAAAGAGAACATTTGGAAGGTTAAATTGTAGAAAATGTGTTTTTGAAAAAGAGGAAACATTAACGTGGCCTGTCGCAAGACTAATTAACGCATTAACGAATATCTTTTTCGCGGTGGTGTATAGAAACAAACTAAAGATCCTCGTACATATACTAACACACGCTCATTTACTTGCATAATATATATATATACACACACACACACACACACTAATGCAATACTTGTGTGCTTTGATTTCTTTCATTTCTCTCTCTCTCTCTCTCTCTCTCTCTCTCTCTCTTTCTTTCTCGTTTTCTCTTTCTGTTTTCTTTTTCTTTTACGAAGAACGCAACGAACGCCGGTAATTATGTCCACGATGAATGATGGATCGTTCGAAATATTTTGTAGAACATCATTGGGGACGTGGGGCGGGCTTCGTTAATTCGTTCCTCGACGCGCGGAGTCAGATAAATGTGCATGGACGATGTGATGCGACGGTGGCGTTCGAGCGTTATAAATGACGTCGGTATTCATAATTCTCGAAAGCCACCGTTACGGATACCGAAAGAAAGACGTTTCTTTCTCGTACGAACCTCGAGGGGTTAGTTCGAAACTTAAGCTTAATGAGATTTTCGCAACTTTGACGGAACATTTAAAAAAAAAAAAAAGAATCAAAATTTTGTTTGCTCATTCCGTATTACTTTTTTCCTTTTTTTCTTTTCTTCCTTTTCAATTTATCAAAAATTATTTCCCCACTTTATATTTATTTCGAAAGAAACGTCCGTCGAAACTTTTCAAATGTACAATTACTTAATTCGAATTATTCGAATGCTAAACTATGAAATTAATCGATTGATTGGATAAAATATTTCGTCGATTTAGAATTTTATCATAATTCATAACAAAATAATACTCGTTATAATAAATGAATTCTTTTTCGTCGTAAACTTTCCATCGAATGTTTTCTTAGCGATTAAAACTCGTTTTTTTTTTTTATTTACTTTTTATAGAAAAAAAAAGAAATTTCTCATATATCTGCTCAATCACTTGTCGTCGTGGAGATGGATCGTTAAAAAAAAATCTTGCAAGTACTTGCCGTGAAATTTTTGCCTCTTCGATATTTACGACGTCGATAAAAAATTAAAGATACATGAAAAAAATACGTTTGAAATGTCCATTGAAAATCTTTTGATTAATAATTATTTAACCCTTAACTTAATTATAATAATTATACATATCCGTTGAAATGAAGGTACTGTTTAAATAAACAAAAAATAAAAAAAATAAAAAAAAAAAAGAAAGAAAATTACTACTACAGAATAGCAAGAAAAGATTTGTTTTTCGTTCGACGACATTGATGTAATACATAAATACATACATATAAATGTAAAAGAAATAAAAACAAAGGACGTTAGTGGTTGTCGTCGTCGTGCGAACGTCAACAACCTTGTTTCAAGCATTTATCTCGTCAGTCTATGGGCGGTACTCGTCGTCGAGTGACAGGTAGAAGTTTCGTGCTCGATTCAAATTAGTTGGCTGGAAAAGTACGAACGTTGTAAGGAGTCTCGTATGTGTGTGCGTGTGCGCGTGTGTATGTGCCGGACATTTTATTACGTTTAAAAAGCGTATCTTCTTACGTGATCTACACTTTTTTCCACGCGATCTACTACCCTTTGCCAGAAAGAGAATTAGTTTGCGAGGTGTAGCAAGTTTGTATTTAGATAAATGCATGCATATACGGGGAAGATGATTGGACTCGTTAATCATTCCGGATTTGAATATTTTTTGTTTTTTATTTTTTTTTGTTTCTTTTTCATTTTTTTTCTTGTACGCTTTTTTCCCGGACAAGAGACAAAATGAAGGATAGCTACACGAGGGGAGAAAAAAATTCATGGAAATTTGCGGTATCATCGAAAAATCATTCGGCGTACGTACATACATACATATCTATTGGTTCGTACATATGTAGCATATTAATAACATGTAATACATGTAAGTACCGTAAACATATGTAAGTCATTATATTATTGACAATAAATTACGTGAAAAATAATATTTTATAAGTTTTTTGTTTTGATGTACGAGTAAAATCTGATCTTGAACACGTTTTTCTTTGTTTTTCAGAAAAGAAGAAACAAAAAAATATAAGTTATGACAAGGGACTTAAAATATTTTTGAGAGGAAAATTTACAACATAGGTTTCATCCGAAACTATCACAGCAAGGTTTGAATCAACGATAGATAGTTTAAATGCTAAGTAACCTGTTTAACCTACATGATATTTATATATGTATTTGTGCATGTGTGTGTGTGCGTATATGTATGTGTATGTATACATAAGTTATATGTATTCAATGTCGTTGTTAAATGGCAATAATTTAAAGGAAGATAAAGTTCCATAAAGAAAATGAAATCAATTCAGCCGATGGTCAAGCCGTATCGCGTTACACTCAAAGACAAGTTGTAAAATGCTTGATGCTAGTAGGTATCATAAAATTTTACATCGTTCTTATCAGTGGCTTTGCATCAGAGTTCGATCACTATTACAAGAATCAACTTCTCGATGAAGTCATTAAAATGAATGTGTGGTAGGTAGGTATGTAATATTTCCGGAATTTCGTGTGTCGTCTCTTCGCTATCTACGAAATAACTGAAAATTCGTACCACACGATAAAGAACCGGTTCAAGTCGGTAAGCCAACAGAGAGAATTATTTGATCGAGCGTTTCTCGCGTGATTGTCGCGTTGTAATCGTTTTTCCATTTGATTCATCGGAATCGATATTTTCACTTCTTTTAGCATCTTTGTATCTTTCTTATTTTCTCACTCTCTTCCTCTTCTCTCTCTCATTCTCTCTCTCATACACATACACACACACAGGCCGTTTCAATATATTCAGTTTAATCGCCGTCCTAAAATTGAATCATCATTTTTTGAGAAAAAAAGAGTGAGAGAGAAAGAGAGAGAAAGGAAGAGTAAAAGCAATTTTATTTAATCTCTTTTAAACATTTAAAACATTTAATATTTTTAATGTCTAACGTTTTTTACAAATTGGTCCCCCAGACATTTTCTTTTTTTAATTTTTTCTTTCTTTCTTTCTTTATTTTCTTCTCCCTTTTTCATTTTTTTTTTCATATTCATTCATGAAATTCATGAAAATTATGAATTATTGTCCTAATTATTCAAGGTGTTTCCTTTTTCTTTTCTTGTCTTTTTCCTTTTTTCTTGTTTCTTTCTATTTTGTTTTTCATGTTAATGTTTTGTTTGACAAAAATTACTCGTAAATATAACACGTAAACGTCATTTAAACATTCTTTGGAGAAATAATTTTTTTAAGAAATACTCATAAACGATGAAGAAGAAGAAGAAGAAGAAGAAGAAGAAGAAGAAAAAGACTTATGTTGACTTTCGTTCGAAAATGATTCCACGCATTTGGAAAAAGTGGAAGCTTGGAGCATTGCGATCGTTATTAAAACTGAACGACGTAGTCGTTGGACGGTTTGTCGGTGAACACGGGAAGACACGATGCGAGAATTCCGAGAGACGCACGCGCTGATAGAAAAATTCTATAAGGACGACTTTTAACGCTAGAGCAGATACAGAGAGAGAATCAGAGAGAGAGAGAGAGAGAGAGAGAGAGAGAGAGAGAGAGAGAGAGAGAGAGAGAGAGAGAGGGAGGGAGGGAGGGAGATAGAGAGAAAAGTTCTTCTACGTCGTTTTAAAAAGATATGGAACGATCGAAGAAACTCGTTCATGAGAAGTAATGAAAAATAACAAAATAGAGAGCAAAAGAGAGAAAGAGAGAGAGAGAAAGAGAGAGACAGAAAGAGAGAGACAGAAAGAGGAAGAGGGAGAGAGAGAGAGAGAGAGAGAAAGAGAGAAAGAAAAAGAAAGAGAACGGGTAACGATTAGTCGGAAGAAAATCCGCGGTACAAAATATCGATCGTGGGTTGGCATCCAGGAGAGGTAACGGGCTGGAGTGTATAAAGATGGCGGCGACGGAGTTCGGACGAGTTGAAGAGAGGAGGAGGTGCGCGGGAGACTCACAACCCTGTACACTTTGCTTCGGATAGCACGGGTAATTGGTCTCGCGCTCTGATGGTGAAAAGAAAAAGGGGGTTGTGGAGAAAGAAGGAGAAGTAGAGAAAGACAGAAAGAGAGAGAGAGAGAGAGAGAGAGAGAGAGAGAGAGAGAGAGAGAGAGAGAGAGGACACGCGAACAGGCTTGGAGCATCTCAGATGAAAAACATAGATAACTAGAATGAGTGAGTGAGTGAGTGAGTGAGTGAGTGAATGAGTGAGTGAGAGAGAGAAAGAGAGAGAGAGAGAGAAGTAGAGGGCAAGTGGTTTGTCGTTATCATCGACAAAAAGAATGACGTCGCGAAGGAAGGAAGCTGGGTGTGCCAAGGCGAACCAAACAAGGGCAGTTTTTACCCTGGCTTCCTTGAATGCATTATGGATGCTCTCGGTTATGTATGACTCTATCATGCTCGACGGTGTACGACTCCTCCTCCACCGAAGGAGTAATATCTCCTTTCTCTCTCTCTCTCTCTCTCTCTCTCTCTCTCTCTCTCTTTCTACCTCTCTCTTTCTTTTTATCTTTTTCTTACTCTTTCTCATTCGTTTTCTCAAGACGTCAAGAAAATATACACTCGACCAAGAACTCGTGTGTACCTTTGCCACCCGTACCGAGAGCCAATGGTAGAAGCTTCAACAATGACGAACTTTTATATACTTACTCATGTCGAGAAAAGGAAGAGAGAGAGAGAGAGAAAGAGAGAGAGACAGATAGACAGACAGACAGACAGACATAGAGTTCCGTAATGGTCTTAGTTCTTTCTCGGAAGCGCCGCGAGTTTCTCATTACGCGTGAACTACAATTTCGCTCGAGTTAGGGAAAAGAAATAGGTATGTTTCAGAGATATAACCACGCTCGTTTCTGTTATTTGTTGTTGTATCACTTTGTTATGCCGCTGATTATTACCGACGCTAAGTCGAAGGAATTAAAGATCTTGAAAGGTACAGTGTGTTAGAAGCAAAAAGTAAACAAATATTTTTGTAAATAGTACGTAGTACGTAATAATGTAATAATATATGTTCGTTGAAGTACTTGTTATGATTGACCAAGATGCTGGAATTTTTCGCAATAACTGCAACAATTTTTTTTATTACGTTTCTAACATCTTTTTCTTTCTTTTTATTTCTTTCTCTCTTTTTTTTTTTTTTTAGGAAACATCTTTTTTCTCCTTTTTCTTTTTCTTCTTAAGTACATCATACTCAATATTTTTTATAAGCTCGTTGAATTTTTCGCTTTTGTATTTTTTTGTTCTTTGTCTTTTTTCTTTCTTTTTTTTCTTTTTCTTTGGAAGAAAATACACGATCCTAACAAATCATCGCGGCATACGTTTTTCCTGCGATTGCTCGAATACATTCGTTCCTATCCCACGAATCGCGACCGTCTATTTATATTACTAAAGTCCGTAAGTAGGTAGTACCTAGTAGTCTGGTCCAGCGAGACGAGAAGGAGAAGCAAAGGAGTCGATGCCGAAACGAGAAAAGCCAACTCACGAACAGTACTCGTGTTCTAACGGTGTTATTTATTGCCCACGGTCCTTGGTATTTGGGGATAATAATGTTCAAGTTAGCTATTATGTATAATATATAACTATTTACCAACCTCTATATATATCTATATATAATGCAACGATCCTAAAGTTAAGTTTCTCATTTCTAATTGTATCTATATATATATATATATAAAAGAGAGAGAGAGAGAGAAAGAGAGAGAGAGAGAGAGAGAGAGAGGGAGAGAGAGAGCAAGAGAGAGAGAGAGAGAGAGAGAGAGAGATATCCGGACATCCACTTTTGTTCGTGTTTATGTGCCGAGATATACCTACTGTTAAGCGCTAGTATAATGGTCACCCCAAGCCGGCAATGTTTTCCAGAGTAAGCGTCTATAAGGTGACTGTCATTAAAGTAAACTGTCAATTAAAGTTAACAGGTATGGATGATAGAGTCGGAGCCATAAGGTGGAGCTTTGTTCGTCGTTGTGGGCTCGAGTCCGGATCGATGCCTGGCTCCAGTAAGGTTTGCTCGTGCATGAAACGATTCGCGAGAGAAAGAAAGAAAGAAAGAGAATAAGAGAGAAAGAGAGAGAATGAGAGTGAGAGAACCCACGCCAGAACTCAACCAGTTCCTTTAATTGAACGAACGATTATTTCATACGCTCGACAGATTTACCACCCCACCTACCTAGCCATGTTTCTTTATCTTAATTCCACGTTTAACAAAATTATATTTTGAATTATTACAAGCTCTTATTTAAATATTTTGATAAATTGATATAATAAAACCTTGGACTATGACATAAGTATATGTACATATATATAGTTATTTAGATTATCGAGTTACGTGAGACATTATTCGACAATGGTAACAATAAGTTATGTTTATTAATTAACCCCTCTTACCCGATACGACACGATGTGAATTCAACGGATTTCATTATATAATCTATTTTACGATTAACAGTTATATGCAGATGAGGAAAAGGAAGAAGAAGAAAAAAAAGAAAAAAATATATATCGGTCTCTCTTCTTACTAAAAAATCAAATTTAACTTAGGTATGTCGTAACCATTCCCTCCTTATATATATATATATATATATATATATATATATATATATATATATATATATCTTTTTTTTCTTTAATCAGATAAGTTTAATAGTCGGTGCATTTACCGACTTATTTGAGAGTAGTGACATTCGTTAGATTCGAAAATAGAGAAATTAGGTAGCTCTCAGGTAGGAAGAAAACTTGACTTTTCCAGAAATCGTTAGAACAGACGTGGAAGGCTACTCGCGTTCCGATAGCCTAGATTCTCTATTCTCGACGTGCTTTCGAAGTTAGACGACGGAACACCACACCATGCTCGATAGGCAAAGAGCGTCGTGGATGGAATTGAAGAAAGTCAGTGAAACTTCGTGACGAGTTCGCTCTGCGATTCGCGGGGAAAGGCCTGAGTATATCTATATTTCAAACGACTTCTTTTTTCTTTCTTTTTTCCTTTTTTTCTTCTCTTTTTCTTTTTCCCTAACATTTCGTTTACCTTTCTGAGAACGATTTCGACGTAAAAATACTTTATTCCTAATGATGATAATATGTAAATGATTTGTTTATCGTTATCGGATCTTAGAACGTGATTAGACATAGAATGAAGGAAAGAAAAGAGAGAAGAAAATATTATTGGTTCTTGAGTTCTCTTTGAAATTCTCTGTAAAAATCACACTATATCGAGTAATCGAATCGATCCCGATTAAGGTATTTCAAAAAGATATTTAATAATGAGAATCGTTCCGAGGTAATAATGACTAACGATCACGCGAAAATATTGATTAATGATTCGAGTAATGAATGAGGAAAGAGAAAAAGAGAAGTAAAAAAAGAAAAAAGAAATAATAATAATAATAATAATAATAATAATAATAATAATAATAATAATAAAAATAATAATAATAATAAAAAAATACTAATAATAATAATAATTATTATTATTCACGTTTTATAAATCGATAATGAAATTTTCAAGCTCGTATTTAATAGATACATAGATCTTACTCGAGCACCTGTACCACGAATCAGTTTACGAGTTCTTTATTTATTATTTCTTTTTCCTTTATCTTTTCATCTTCTTTTTATTTTCTTTTATAATTTAATATACCTATCCACAGCAACGTGAATTACTGCGAATTACTGGTCCGAATATTCTTGATCTTGTCGTAAGAATTTCATTAAGAAAAAATAAAGAAAACAAAAAAAAAATAAGAATGAAAGAAAAGTTATCCAGGCAGGCTCCTGGTGTTCTTCCGAGTTCCAGACTTCAATCATGATTTCCCTTCGAACAAGTTCTCGTACTTACATGCGAATTCATTGGCACACGTAAGAACCGATAATGCACGAAGTTCGCGTGACCACAGCTCGCTAATATCGAACGTTATGGTCTCTCCGCGAATCGTGCCGCGAATGTCGTGCGAGCCGCATTAGGAGCTCGCGTTTTCCGCCTAATCATCGACATTGTCGCGATCTGCAGCACGAATCGACTCTTTCTTTCTTTCTCTCTTTCTCTCTTTCTCTCTCTCTCTCTCTCTCTCTCTCTCTCTCTCTCTATCTCTCTCTTTCTTTTTCTGTTTTGCTCTATAAAATTCCATTTTTGATGTCGTTTTATTGTACGTATTAATATTAATGTTTGTTATTAGATATTTTATATATTGTATATATATATATATATATATATATATATATATATATATTCATTTATAAATATCTATCTATATAATCGGATTTTCTTTTTCCTTTTTTTTTATAAAAACCATTAATAAATTTTAAAGCCAGGATAAAAATAATCTAATCCAGAAATGATCTTCTCCTCGAAATAAGTAGAACGTATATATGTAACTAAGTTAAATAAGTACGTAAGTACTTAAGTTCGATGATTGTGCGAGTATGAAAAAAAAGAAAAAAAAAAGAAAAGAGAAAAAAGAAATTGTAAGAATAATATTATTCGCCGATATTTATAATTACTTTATTAATACGATATACAATATTAAAAGATTTTCTTTTTACTTGCGTAATAAATGAGATAAAAATTTTTAGGTGGATGAAAGAAAAATTTTGAACTATAAGTAGTAAACCGACTTTACTTCTTTATACCTCGTAAAGTAATCGTCTAGTTCGAGACCTCGTGACACGATTAAAAGAAAACGGAACCTGCTATTATATTTATTGGGTTCGCGTGAGGTCCATCGGATTGCCCGATCGTGGATTAAACTTGGTGAATCGTTCATGCCCCGTAATTTGTGTGGCATCAGGATAATACGAGATATATCTATCGGGTTTCTTTATTTTCCAAACATTTTTCAGGAATAACTCAAAGAGAAATATTATATATATAATTAAGTGTAGTAGTATAACGGAGTTGAATTGAAAAATAAAAAAAGAGAACGATGAAATCGAAGAAGGAAAAAGATAAAAAACGTATTGATCTCACCGTTAGGACTTGTTGGTCCACCATGGGGTGTGTAAAGATGTCCGTGAGGATTATGTGGATGAGGGGGTGGGGGTAACCAGGCAAAGCTCGCAAGTGAATGCGGAAATCCTGCAGGATTCCATCCAGGAGCGCCGGGTGCACCGGCTAGGTAAGGCCCCCCCTGCGAGGGCCTTTGGACCCCAGGGTGTATTGGCTGAGGCACTACCGGACTCGATTTCTCCTCCTTCTCTTGGCCGGTCTCAAGATCTCTCTCCAGTTCACAATCTGAGTCCATTACGTTGAGATCTTCCGATTGGCCGACGCTTCGTATCTCTTGATCCTCGAG
>NC_060961.1:8409056-8441556 GCF_910589235.1 Vespa crabro
TCCCTCGTAGAAAACGATTCGTTGAAAGCTAACACTCATACATACACACACAAACACATATATACACGCACAATCTCTCTCTCTCTCTCTCTCTCTCTCTCTCTCTTTTTCTTTCTCTTTCATCGTAGCTATCACAAAAGGTGAACAGTTTCTTTCACTTAATTCTACATTCGTTCCCGTGAAGAAGAAAGCGACTACTGTACGACGAAGCACGCGCGAGATGGTTTTTGTCTCTCTCTCTTTCTCTCTCTCTCTTTCTATTTCTTTTGAGAGGAGGTACAAACATTATATAAGAAGAACAGTGTGTGAAAGAGAGAGAGAGAGAGAGAGAGAGAGAGAGAGAGAGAGAGAGAGAGAATTTCGCCCTTCTCCCGTTTGCACATTAGCGGGCGAATAAACGACACCGAAATATAGCGAGGATGCTCGATGGCTATAATAGAAGAGAGAAAGAAAGAGAGAGAGAGCAAGAGAGTAGTCTATTAAGCGTCCTCAAAACCAGTTAGTGAGTCGGCAATCCAGTTTAGGTACAAAATGGCTGTCGTTTAGCGAGGATTAATGGTCTCGGGAGTGCCCCAGGGCAGCATAATGGGGCAGATGCGTTCGTGGATGAGGGGAGCCTCCAACCACCTCCCCTAAAAGCCCAACTACCACCACTACTATCATCATCACCACTACCACTACCACCACCATCACCACCACCACCACCACCACCACTACCACTACTACTACCACCATTATCGGTAGTATCCTCCCTTCCTCGAATTACGCGACACTACCACCACCACTACTACCAATATCACTACCACCACCACTAGTATCCTGCCTACTTCTCGCCTTACCTCTCGAATCACTTCCCCCTGTTAGTCTCATTATGTACACCTATCTGACTACCAAGCCTCCATTATGCCCTTTTTGCATCGTACATACATGTATATATATATATGTGTGTGTGTGTACGTATTTATGTATTGTGTATAGGTATATGAGGATATAAAACGACATGTGTGAGTAGTGTCATGAAGAGGGTGCCTTCCCGAGGGGTTGGCTGTAGATACGTCTCATATCTGTGTATTAGCTGAAAGAAGAAGGGGAATAGTCGTATTTGAAACTCCCAGCGCCGTTTAGTTTGACGTTTCATGGTCGAGTAACTCCCCTCTCGTCTCATCTCATTCTCTATTACTGGTTCCTTTCCTTTTCGGGACTTTTCACGGTGGGAGAAAGATGAACTGTTGCGCGCACGAGTAGGTAACACATAGGAGAAAGAGAGAAAAAGAGAGAATGAAACAGAGAGAGAGAGAGAGAGAGAGAGAGAGAGAATGAGACTCATCGAATCGTTTTGGAATTGACTCTTGCTTTCTTGTTAAGCTTTCAGAGTGAATGAGTAAGAAAGATGGGATAGTCGACGCGCGTTTCTATGTTTGCTTAGGCAGGGCAAAAGGGCAAAAACCTTTTGTGCTTATGCCGCCGCGTTGAGAGAGATTTAGGGGGTAGAGACGATTAATGTGGAATTAGAGAAAAGCGTAATGCGCGTGCGCTTGTGCGTTATACGTATCCGTCGTGTCACCTGTCGGAAACGATTTCTCTGAATTTTTCGGCCGGCCATTTTTCGCCTGGCTAATAATCTGGCACTAATATATATATGACATTATTGTATACATCCTAATGTCGTTCTTTAGAAGGAAAAGAGATTTTTTGGGTCTTAAGATTGATTACCGTCTAAAATTTGTTCTCCTTTAAAACCACTCCATAAACGGAGTTATATGATTTTTATCTGAAAATTATATGTTATTTTATCTGGAAGAGATCAATTTTTTTTTGTCCTGTCCACTATCCCCTCGTACCATTTTAGAATCTGGAAACGATAAAATATTGTTAAAATTGGTAAAAGGGATCGATTGAAAAGTCGCAACCATTTGTATTTTGTTTTCTTTAGGCAATGTTATTATAAGTTTGTTATATTATTATATTATATTATTTTAATTATATTTTGTTGTATTATTATCTATATAATATTATATTATTATATAGCATTTAATACTGTTTTCTTACATATATGTTATTATAATTATATATATATATATATATATATATATATATATATATATATATATATATATAGTTTTACTTCGGTATTGTTAGACGTGGTTGAACGTTCGTCGGTAAGATCAGCGATGCGAAATTTAAAGTGCCGCTTTCCAAACATCGTTCGAGGAAACAAATTTGGTTGGTAAACTTTGCCAGGATTTAAAGTCGAAAAGTCAAGTTTTCGAGACAGGTAAAAGTGCGAGTCTGGGTTCTAACGTATCTCGCATCCTAATCCTGTTTGTAGAATCGACTTGGTCCGAGCACTTGGTCCGTGTTTGATTCGGGCTTTATCCTTCTAAACGACCCGAAAAAAGAAAATCTTAAGAATTTTCTCTTTCATACGGCCACGGACTACGACCAGGACTGTGTTACTTTGCTTACCTCTCGTGGAGCTAATCCATATTGAGAATCTCGGATCATCGATTTAGGTCAGTCGTTTCCAAGATTTTCATGGATTTTTCTGATTTTCTGATTTTCTGATAATACTGTGAACAATTCTAATCTTTACAAAAAGATAACTCAGAGATCTTATATTTTGATTTCTTAATACCAATTTATTCTTTGACTTATTTCCATGTGAAAAAATAAAAAAAAAATAAAAAAAAAGAAAACAAATAAAATAGATGTGTTCTATCAAAAAAAAAAAAAAAATAAATAAAGAAGGAAAATTAAACAAAATCTTTTTTGGGGACATTTATACAAGAAAAAGAATCATTTTTTGTGATATTTATTAAAAAATAAGAAAAAAAAAAACTAGGAAAGATTTTTTGACAAATCGATTCTTCTAAATCCAACAACCTATTCGGATTATAAACGTAGCTATTATTATAATTCTATAGTATTGTATTATAGTGGCTTATCTTTCTTTTCTTTCTTTTTTTTTTTTTTTGTTAATCCGTAGAAGACTTTCTTTCTCGTATCCTCGTCTAAAAGAGATAAAAGTTAGGGTTCTCTTTTAGTGTTATACTGCGTGCGAATTGAAAATATTTAAGAAATGTGTAGGTGGAGATCGGTCATCTGCTTCGAAAGATTTTGCTGGAGTCTCCCTGGTTAAAGGTTAAAGACTTATTTAAAATTCCATTGTCGTATTTATAAGAACGACATTATTTCGTTAAACTGTAGGCGTAGTACAAATTTCATGTTGCGTTGCAAACCTCATGGGAATTTGAATTTAAGGTGGCCGTTTTCTACGGGCGACTAAGCGGAAGATACAATGAACATGAAATTACAATGTTCCTACCAAAACTATTATACTGATTGTATGTAAACCAGTAAACGAGAATGTAAAGGCTTGTTAGTTTCGCATAATGATCTTTCCTTTTTTCTCTTTTTTATTTCGTCTTAAAAATAAAAATTTTATTATATATAATGTAAATAATAGTAATAATATTTATTATTAAAATAAAAAATTAATAATATAAACAAATGTAAATATTTATTTATAGATATAATAATTTTAATATGCATAAAGATACGAATATATATATATTATTTTATGTAAACGTGTTTATAATAAAAAAATTTAAGACAAATTTAATTCGCCGTTTACTTTGTTTTACAGTAAAAAGAAACAAGAGACTAGGTAAAATTTATTATTAATATTAGTTTATATCAGTATATTTAAAAAAAAGAATAAATATAAAAAGACATTAATAATGTATTTAAATACAAAACCTATATTTATAATTACAATATTATATGTTAAATGTATGTAAAGATAAATATATATTATATGAACGTAATTAATTTTATTTACTGTTTATTATGCGCCGTATTGAAAAGAAAAAAAAAATTATATGACTTAGAATCAAGGCGCTCATCGAAAAGTTTAAGTATCGCTTTGAACGTTAGATAAAGTCATAAAAAAAAAGAAAATAAAAATAAAGAAAGAAAGAAAGAAAGAAGAAAAACGCTTCATCCCTTGAAATAAACTAGAAATAAAATGGATTCTCGATTATATTACCGGATAGCATTTACCATCGGTTTTTCGCTCGAACGAACGTAAGGGGTAGGGAGAGGGATGGGGAGGGGGAGGGAAACGAACGTAGTAGACGACGACTTATCGTTAATCGATTATAAATTTCAATTTGCCCGATTGTACGATCGTCGTGGCTTTCACGGTAACTTGAACACGTATCCAAAATGGTGAACGATCGATCGAGGCACGTTTTACGATCATCGGTAATAGTTTGTAAGAGACTTTGTCTAGATATAATTGACACCTATCAAAATTTACCCTTCGTTAGACTCATTTACGACGATAGCGAAAATAAGAAACGTCTGTGTGAAAGCGATTTTAAGCATTATCTAGATACCGTGACTAGTAATATATCGGGAGAGGGGAGGAAGAAGGATGATTTGTAACCGATCATTGTTCGTTTTTCGACCAATCACGTTCTTCCATTTCAGTATCCAATCTTCAGTATCCAATTGTATTGATATATATATATATATATATATAGAGAGAGAGAGAGAGAGAGAGAGAGAAAGTCAAACAAATCAAACGAGAGTGAAAAAGACAGAAACATATGACTTTTTATCTCTCTCTTAATCTTTCTCTTCCTCTCTCTCTCTCTTTCTCTCTCTCTCTCGCAAATACACACGCACATAAACACAGATATTTTTTTTCTCTCACTCTCTTTCTTTCTCTCTCCAAGTTAGGCAGTTATCCTCACGGGATGACACAGGGTGTCGAGCATTGAATCACCCTAAGCGAGTCCACATAAGAAGGAACCAGATGCGTTCTCGTCGCTAACGCGCCGCGACGGCCTCCCATTATGTTTGTTTATTTATTATTAATAGGAAATTCATAACAATCACATAATAGGGAACCCGTGTGCCATGAGGAGCGGTTCTTTGTGCGATTTTGTGTGACCGGTAGCGGTACTGTGCCACACGGAATAGTCGTCACGCTCCAAGTGCATTTCTTTTTTCTCTCTTCTCTCTCTCTCTCTCTCTCCCTCTCTCTCTGTTTCTTTCTCTCTTTTTCTTTTTCTTTCTTTTTCTGTAGAATTTAACTTTTTATCCAGATATTTTCTACACCTCTTTTCACTTCTTGATATCTCTTCCATCTTCTAAGGATATACCGAAAAAATAAATTATTTCTTATTCCTTTTTTTTCTTTTCTTTTTTTTTGTCAGAACAAATTTCAATTCTTTTCTTTTATAACATTAATATACATTAATCAATGTTAATAACGTTATTTTGATTCGTCAAATAATTATTAATTTTGTTTTAGTAAACTAATTCGTATATAAAAATTCGTATATAAAAGATACATAAAAAAAAGTTTTTCAAGAAAATAGAATACTAAATGAAAGAAAAGATATTAAAAATATATTATTAATACTATTAAATGAATTAATAAATGTTATTAATATTTCATTATAACAAATTTTTTATTTGATATGATTAATAAATAAAAAGATCATACACCTATTATGATTATATTCATACGTATAATTAATATGAAATATATAGAAAAATTTAATTTAAAAATGATGAAAGAATATAATACGAATACACGTTTTCATTGACAATTAATCTCTAGTTTAACATTGACATATATAAATATATATATATATATATATTATAAGATATCGGATTTTGTAATATATAACACATTGGATTCATTCATAAACACGATGTTACTATGTTATTATAATAAATTCTTTTTTCTCATACGATAATACAAATATGTTAGCTGGCATTATTATATTATATTGTACAATTAATAAATATATATATAGATATATAATAAGAAAATATTATTTTAGAAACTAAATAACGTTATAAAAATCTATGCATTGATTCATTGACATACACGTGGAATGAGCCGAACGACGTTGAACAAAAAGAACGACGCGACGGGGAAAAAAAGAAAAAAAAAAGGCGAGTTTATCGAAAAATGGCGGAATCGTCGTTGCCGTCGTAGTTGTCGCGTTAACTCTCGTCGATTTTGCGCGCTTTTCCCTTCACCACACCTATGGCCGCCGATCGTTCGAACGAGGAGAAGTAACCACGGTGCCGGTGGTGGCACTGCCGTAACCACCTCCTTTTTCAGTCCCCTCTATCACCCCTTAACCACTCACTATTCCTCTCTCTCTCTCTCTCTCTTTCTCTGTCTCTCTCTCTCTCTCACTCGTTCGTTCGTTCATTCGTTCGTTCGCTCGTGATGTGAACTCAAGGGTGCAAATTCTCGCTCGTTCGAAATTCAGGACAGGAAATTAGACGGGCGTCTCCCTACCATAGAAATAGCCACGAAGCGTGAGAGATACGAGAGCGAGCTTCGAGAGCACAAACCTTCCTCCCACATCCCCTTCACCCCATCCCAGAGCTCTCAGCCTCTCACCACCCTCCGGCCACCCCACCTCTCTACTACTACCATTCCACCCCTTACCACGAGGTTGCTACCATCCACCGACACTAGCATCCACCAATACTATTACGATCAACTACCAAGTATCATCGTCGTCTCCGTTGGTGCCTTCTATAGACATCTACTACCTATCACCCATCCCTTAGAATCCTTCTCCCCTTTTCTATATACATACCTATACCAATGTGTATTACACTTGAGCGAGAAGCATCTTTAAACTCATATAGAAAGTCTACGCATCGTCGGATCGTCGTATACAAAGAAAACGATGATACCGGATGAATATTCACCTACCGATAAATTTCTCTACAGATGTGTGTATGTATGTATGTATGTATGTATATATATATATATATATATATATATATATATATATATATATTCGGAGTGATTTTAGTTAGATGATTACGATATTTAGTGATTTTTTTTGTCGCAATCTCTTGAAAACCATTGACTCAAAATTCGAAAAATAACAAAATTCTAAAGAGAATTAAAAGGTTCCTCTATGAAATTGACGTTAGAACGAATTGATTTTGTTTCACTTTAACATAAATCTTAAAATTATCATGCGTTTAAATCGATAAGAATTGTTGACGTTAAGAAAATATCTATGTATATAATTTTATCTTTAACGCTTGTCACTTTTAATTCGTTCATGTATATAACAGAACGGATGTAATAACTCATTTGTTTATAATCTTCACAGTTTGTAAACATAGGTATGTTTTAAGATTTACGTATTAACATATTTAAAAAAAATGTTAGTACTTAATTTTTATATCAGTATCATCGCAATGTACAATATAAATATATATATATATATATATATATATATATATATATATATACATATATATATATATGTATATTTGTATGTATATATATATATGTACATATATTATAAGAAACACGAAGGATGTTGACACTAATTAGGTACTTAATTTGCAAAGTCGTATTATTATCGTATAAGACATCATATTCCATAAAGAGAGAGAAAGAGAAAGGGAGAGAAAAAGAAAAAGAAAAAGAAAGAGAAAGAGAGAGAGAGAGAGAGAGAGAGAGAGCGAAATAGAGATATAAAGGAATGTAAGAAGGAAATAAAATACAGAATTGTTCGAAGAAAAATGATTATCTTGAGAGTTGAATTAATTCGTTCGATGTCAAGTATATATATAGATATATACGTCGTTGCTTTTATTATTCATCTTTAATAAGACCATAAGTCTTTTCTTAATTATGTACCTACCTATCTGCGTATCGCGAATAGAGTTTCGTTCTATCTCGTTCGTCTCGGTCTCATTTAAAATCATTTTATAAATGTATCTCAACTGTTTTTATTATCGTATTCATCACGTGGATATTCATTGGGATATTCCGATCAACGTAGCATATATTTCTTTGAGTAAATGAAACATTAAAAAGAAAGGAAAGAAACAAGAAAAAAAAAGAGAAGAAAGAACTCGATTAATTTACACAATCATTTCGATCCATTCGATAATCTCTTCATTTAGTTCTCATCTTAAGATTTAGCAATCATTTTAATTGCCCAAACCCACTACGATTAAATTATTCGATTTCTTATGTGATATTGCTAATGACAAACACATCGTTTTTGCCTTTAGATTATTTTAATTACGTCGGATCGATCAAATGACGTATTGGAAGTGGTACTATTTAAATGATATGACAATTCATTATGTCTACTTTTTTATTCAATCTTGATTTCATAATTGCATTAACCGATAATTGTTATGGCTAACGTAGATTACAATACGGAACTATTAACGAGTAGATATTATATTATTTTTTCATTTTTGTGATTTTTCTGATTATAAATATCGTCAATATTTGTGCTATTAAATTTTGATTTTTATTTTAGAAATAATTTATCGATCTTTCTTTTCTTTCCTTTTTTTTTTATTATAGAATAAAAACTTTACAAGAATATTAATACGACAAACGCGCGTGCGCGCTCGCACGTACGCACAAAACAAACATTTTTGTTTATTTTTCTTATTAAAAATATATCGCGTTAATTTACAAAAAAAAAATACTATTCTATTTCGTTTCTTCTCTCTCTCTCTCTCTCTCTTTCTCTCTCTCTCTCTCTCTTTCTCTCTCTCTCTCTCTCTTTCTCTCTCTCATAAAACCATCTTTGATGGTGTAAAAAGATACGCCCTGTGAACACTGGTATCCTGGTTTCGTGACAAGTTTTGACAGTCCGCGACGGCTCATCCAATCTTAGGATTAGTTTAAGCTTATAACAGGTCCGACAGGGAGGAATTTAAGGAAAGAAAGAAGAAAAAAGAAGAGAAAAAGAAAAAAAAAGCAGCTGGGGAATAAACGTCGAGTTCGTCAATACCTTCGGGATTTTTTCTAATCTTCTTCACTTCGTCACCTTTTTTCTAACATGTTTCGTACCTCTTTACCATTTTTCAATCTATTTCTTCTTTTTCTTTACGTAGGATAGAATAAGAAAGAAAGAGAAAGAGAAAGAGAAAAAGAGAGAGAGAGATTTATATACACAACGAGAATGAGAATTTCGAAGAAGAAAGAGAAAAAGAAGGAAAGAGAGAGAGAGAGAGAGAGAGAGAGAGAGAGAGAGAGAGAACAAATTCTTTTTCTATGCTCAAAAATTCAAGTTGCATTTTTCAAATCGCGTTGTTTTACATGCGTCTATAATCCATTTATCGAAATCCTCTTTGACTTGTTACTTTGCATCGTATGACAAGCGGATAAACGTCTCAAGTGATTTACGAGATAGATAGATCAATAGATAGATAGATAGATAGATAAAAAGTGAGAGAGAGAGAGAGAGAGAGAAAAGAAAAAAAAAAGAAATAGAAAGCAGTAAAATGTTACTTATCTGTTATTCTTTTTTTGCTTTTTTCAGTTTTTTTTTGTTTCGTTTCGTTTTGTTTTTTTTTTCGATTTCTTTCTCATTCATATAATAAATAAGACGTAACTTTTGTATCGATCGATTACACATAAACGTCTTACCGTATATTATAAAATTACTAATAACATACCGAGAAATTTTTTTTTGGCTAATGATCTTGATCGATCATACGAATGCGTAAATCGTTATTACACCACAATTATGATAATTATATCGTGGTGCGGCTCGTCAACAAAGGACGACGGATTGGAATTTACGAGTCCACGTGGTTTACATTATCGATAAAGAGCTTGTTAACAAAATTCGTTTAATCGATGGTGTCGTTACGTTTTACAGGTCGAACTCTTTTCGTTCAGTGAAATCGTTGATAATCCTTGACAACACAACGGGCGAATATGAATAATTCCTTTTAATTAACGAAACTCGATAATACCTTCTTTCTCTTTTTCTCTCTCTCTTTCTGTCTGTCTCTCTTTCTCTCTCTCTCTCTCTCTCTCTCTCTCTCTCTCTCTCTCTTTCTGTCTTTCTCCCTATCTCTCTCTCTTTCTGTCTGTCTCTCTTTCTCTCTCTCTCTCTCTCTCTCTCTCTTTCTGTCTTTATCCCTATCTCTCTCTCTCTCTCTCTCTCTTCCATTTCTTTTTCTCTCTTTCTTTCTTTCTTTCTTTCTTTTTTTCTTTCTTTCTTTCTATCGTAATTCTTGATTATCGTTGCCGCGTAAGCGAATTGAGAATAATTTATTTGCTCATTTAAGGTGCGTGTTGTAGATGTAATTAGGAAACAGTGAATTTTCTCTTATATGATATGCCATGAGGAGGAAGCAAACTCGTGAAAAACATCGTAATTGGACGACCACGTAGAGCTTTGCGTGAAAGCGTGCAATAAAATGATGCCAGATAAGCTGGATTCGTTTTTGTCGATTTGCCACTCACAAGAAACGCGTTTCGTCCTATCAATTAACGATACACGACACGAATAGCCACTCAAATAGGATTTTTACTCTCTTTCTTTTTTTCTTTTTTCTCAAAGAAAAAAAAATAATAAATTTATTGCTATTTTGAAATATGTATTTCGTTCTTTCTACATATATGTTTTTTCGTCTGTTCAAATTTATCATCGTAACATTGCATTATTTCTGAATATAATCTTTCTCTTTCCTTCTCTCTCTCTCTCTCTCTCTCTCTCTCTCTCTCGTCTCGTCTCTGACGTAACATAAATATAATATCGGTAAGTAAATACATACGTATTTAACATAATACTACCCTGACGTTAAATTTTTATTTCTATATTTATTTTATTTATTTGTTTATTTTTTTTTTATTGGAAAACATTCACACTCGATTTAATTAAATCGTTAAGAAAATGTAAAAATTTAATTAAAAAAAAAAAAAGAAGAAAGAAAGAAAGAAAAAAGAGAGAAAAAAATAAAAAATAATTACATCACAGTCCATAGTGTTAAATCATATTGTGAAATCATTTTACAAATATGTATATACATTTATATAGAAATGGAATTATATAACACATTCGTTAACATAATTGGATATCAGATGAGTTAAATTTTCTATACGACAGGAGGTGTATGTGTGTATTCATTTTTGATCATTTCTTCTTTGTCTCTCTCTCTCTCTCTCTCTCTCTCTCTCTCTCTCTCTCTCTCTCTCTTCTTTTATTCGTGTTACGTCGATATAAAATATTAAAAAAAAAAGGTCGAAGGCTTACAACGTGTCGTTATCGACAATGTATTTGTTTAACGAGTATTCCTTCCTTTCTATCTCGTTCATTTATACGTATGTATGTATACAAACTTACCGATTCGCGGCTGAATACAGTGTTAAAGGGCAATTAGCCGAAAAGCGACAGTTTACTTTTCATTTTCGTGCAGTTAAATGCTCTCGTTATTCAATAGAACGATAGATAAACGTTAACGAGAGTAAATATTAGCTATCTTTTATTGTTTAATCGTTATCAAAAGAATACCTTTTTATTCGTCCTATCTATCTATCTTTCTATCTATCTATCTAATCTATCCATCTATTAATTAAAGCAGATAAAACGTCTTACTTCGGTTCAATAATCAAAGAATTTCATTAAAATTTAAGCCAATGTTATTTCCATAAATAATAGATAAGATATTAATGACATTTCATTGATAATTACAAAACGTTTTGAATGGTTAATGGTTGAATGGTATCGGTTGAATCTTTTTAATTAACAAAATTATATATCTGTAGGTACATACATAATTTTTCACTACGCATACATAATTTTGAAAGATATATACATATATATGAATATATGAATATATGAATATATATATATATATATATATATATATATATATATATATTATATATATATGTATTTCCTCTGATTGTTTTAATTCGAATGGAATGATAGAAAAACAAACGAGAAGAATTTCTTTTAATTATTTTTCGCTTATTTACATCGATCGAAATTTATAATAAGTATAGAAATTAATCATCGAGTTCATGAGAGAAAGAACGTCACATTGAACGTAACACTATTTTCTCAGACTAGAATATGTATTTTTACTTATATAAATTTTTGCATAAACATACGTTGTTTTAATTACCACGAAGAAAACGGTATCGAAGGAATTTAAAAATGAAATTCTATTCCACACATATCTTTGCCTCATACCCACACATACACACACACACACACACATGTATATTCAAAAACGTACATAATACATACGTATACCTATGTATATAATTGTATGTGTGAGAAAGATAGAAAGTAACGTTTCGTATATACGTATGTATATCCATCTTTGTATAGGTAATAAAAAGACATAATAGTCCTGTTGGAGAGCATCGTGGCTGGTAATCAACATAATTAATTCCTCGACGAACTCGTCGACGCGCGCAATTAAAATCATACTTTAATGATTCACAAAAACTTGTTTTGTTACAAATGGACGCCAGCGCGCGTCCTTATCTTGCGACCTAATTATACTCGCTCTCAGCCACGCGGCGCGAAACATGTTCAGAAAAAAAGTATTACATATATACTATGGTATTATATATCCTTCTCTATTTTCTCTCTTACTATCTTCACGCTTATTCGACTTCCTCTAGACTTTTCTCTCTCTCTCTCTCGCTCTCTTTTTCTATTTCTCTCTATCTCTTTTGCTCCTCGATCTATCATTATTCCTTTTCTTCCCTCGACTTTTCCACGTATGGAACGTTTCACGTGAAAAATTTTCGAAAAAATCCTTACGAATTCCGGAACTTTAACGACCGAGTCATGAGGGAATGTTAAACGCTCTAAATAATCTTGTTCAAAAAAAAAATTACGAATCTTTTCGATTACTCTTCTTTTTCTCGATTGAGTTTATCATTAAAAAAAAAAAGAAAAAAAAACAAAAAGAGAAAAAACGACAATACAAACAAAAACACAAAGGAACAACGAAAGAACATTTTTCCGAGATTTCCGATATCGCAAAATAAAATTATAGAAGAAAGAAAAAAAAACGATGTATCAAATTGCTTGCAACAATGTGAACTTCGAAACGAGGAGAACAGGGAACAGAAAAAAGAGAGAGAGAGAAATAGATAGATAGATAGATAGATAGAGAAAGAGAGAGAGGGAGAGAGAGAGAGAGACAAGAAAGATAGAAGAGGATCAGTTGTTTTCCGTTTGAGCAGCTGTTAATTGGCAGTGACTAATTACGACACGCTATCGGCCAAGTTATCGTCGGAGAGTCTTTCTCTCTTCTTCTCTCTCCTCTCTCTCTTTTTTTCCCACTTATACGTTTCCTCTCTTTCTCGCTCTCGTTTAAACTTCTCATCAAAAAGGCAGTTACGTTTTCATCTCGTTCGACTGGCGAGATACGTTTACCGATACTCTTTAAGTGCCTTTAATTTCATTCGACGCTACAATGATAAACTTTGGCATAAATTAAATGGGATATCATTGGACTCAACTGGGTAGCGAGAAGTTACAAGTTTATTTTTCAAGTCCCATATATATATATATATATATATATATATATATATATATATATATATATATATTTGGAACTTTTTTCTCTTCATTATTATCATAAAGAAAACATCTTCCAAATTTAGCTACGTTCGTTACTCAAGTATATTTTATCATCCATCTATTACATTCTTATTATTTTTTCTCTCTCTATCTCTCTCTCTATCACTCTCTCTCTCTCTCTCTTTCTCTATCTTGCCTATTTTTACGTCGTTCATTGATATATTTCGTTGATTTTACAACTGCCTCTCTCTCTCTTTCTCCCTTGTTGACCTTCGACTGAAAAAATTAAGTGAATTTCCCTCTCTTCTTCATTTTTTTTCAAAAAAAGAAAAAAAAAATAAATAAAAAAGAAAAGAAATGAAAAAACTTGTTTCTGCTCGATCGAATTTTTGATTATTAATTAAGCAATTTGATAATATTTCGATGGTATTTATTTTTCATATCGTTAAATTAATGAACGTGTGTTTGCACAGTTGTACAATCTATTTTTAATTTTTTCTGAATAATCTTTCAAACGTCGCGAACCTAAAAATTAAATATATTGTTATTAAAAAAAAAAGAAAAGAAAAGAAAAGAAAAGAAAAGGAAGAACAACAGAAGAAATAACAAATAATAAATATTCTCAATCGTTCCTTCCTACTCTAATGGACAGTTTTAAAGTGTAGGTAAATATTTGGAATAAATAATTGAATGGAAAAAAAGAGAAAAGACAGAAATAAGAAAGAATAAAAGATAAATAAATTCTCCTCCGTTTTCTATTTTACTTTATCGCATAATATATTTAACGACGTTGTACATATACGTTGTATTCGAGGATCAATCTATTGATCGATCGATCGATCGAGGAAATAGTCCGTAGAGAGCATAACACAAATCGCATTGTCAATTCATTATCGGAGTAAAAAAGACGGTCGCGGTTGGTCTAATTAGAACGGTGGCGCCTTCGTTAGAAGTCGGAGAATCGACTTTTCTCGAATAGGAAAACAATGACACGATGACTAATCGACTTCCATCATCCTTACCCTCCTACCCCACTCTATCATATTCTCTCTTTTTCTTTGTGTTTTTTGTTTCTTTCTTTCGTCCCCTCGTAATGGCGGTCTAACAGAAAGACTCGCTTTCATGCAAATTCATGCGAATAGGAAATAAGACGTATAATCGGGTCGGAAAAGTCAGTAAAATTTTTGAACCTCAAATGTATAATTACCGGAGAAAAGATGGCGCGGTTAAATTGGTCGTTTTCAAGAGAGAGAGAGAGAGAGAGAGAGAGAGAGAGAGAGAGAGAGAGAGAGAGAGAGAGAGAGAGAGAAAGAGAGAGAGAGAGAGAGAGACTTGGATGGATAGACGAATTAGAAGAAGAAAAAGAAGGGGAGGAGAAGTATATTTTTCGCGTTCTCGGTCGTAAACGAAAGTAGAACTCGTTTTTCTGTTTGCCACGCCCTGGCGACGATTTTAGTTTCGGTCTCCTCGAAAACGAAATTTGACCGTTTCGTTTACAAAAGTTCCGAGGATTAATCATCGAACCTTTTCAAAGACTCGAGAGAGAGAGAGATTTTCCAAAAATCGAGAGAGAGAGAGAAATTTTCCGAACTTTTATCTTTTGTCTTGTTTTCTTCCTTTCTCTGTCTCTCTCTCTCTTTCTTTGTTTTTGTTTTTTCTCTCGCTTTCTTTTTTTCCCCTCCCTTTTTCTCTGTCGAAGAACATTTTGCAATTTGTTTCTCTTTTATCTATGTTTGTAGATAATTTGTTCTTTCTCTCTCTTTCTCTTTTTCTGTCTCTCTCTCTCTCTCTCTCTCTCTCTCTCTCTCTCTCTCTCTCTCTCTATCTCTCAGTTTCTTTCACTTTTTTCTAGTTAACACGAACGTGTGTCCTTGATTCCATTAATAATTATAAGTATAATATTAAAAGTTTATTAATGAAAGATATGATTATAAATTCATATTTTTGTTGATAATAAATATATTACGTTTGTATAAAAACAAAAGTAATAATTTTATTAAATTGAAATTAACATCTATCTCTTTCTATTAATATATATATTAATTTTAATGGTAGAGAAAGAGATAGATATTAATTATATTTTTAACGATATATATATATATATATATATATATATATATATCGCCCTAAATAATATCGTTATTATCTGCGTATAAAAAACGTTCGTCGAAATTTATCCAAATTTTTGAATGACCCGAATCGTTACGATTCATGAATTATGAATGATATCACGTGTTAAACCGCTGGATACGTACGTATGTAATTAAAATTATCTTCGCGTTTTAAGTATTGATTTAATAATGTTTATTACATAAGCCCATCAACTATGCATTATCGGTCGTAACAATGAATGCGCACGAATATTTTTTCAAAATCGATCGACGAATTTCTGATACTATGAATTATCTTTATTGCGTCGTATTTATTCAAAGAAGAAAAAAACAAAAAGAGGGTAAAAAAAAAACAAAGAAAAAAATAATTATCAGTATACACCTATATCTATTCATTTAAATATATTCCACATTGATCGCATTATTTACGTTGTTAACTGCGTAGTACGATGATATTAACAAAAAAAAAAAAAGAAATAATAATAATATTAAAAAGAAAAAAAATTCTGTAAACAATATCTAATATAATAATAGTGACGACAAAGATAAGAAAAATTCAATAATTAATTTAATCGAGATATTAATCAATAAGATCGCGTTTGCCGATCCAGTTTGTCCTGTAATTTAACGGGATCGTAGTACAGCACTTTAATGCCGACCTCCTCCTTCCACCACCCTTCACTCTCTCTCTCTCTCTCTCTCTTCCGTCCTCTTTCCCCACTCTATCCCTTATATACTCTATATCGATAGGGACCAGTACGTGAATACACTCATTGTGTCGTATAAATAAGTGTTGGTGAATCGTCACTGGGACTATTATCGCGGTCATATCTCTTTCGGTGTGCGTTCGTGCACTCCGATTATGTATAAACTTGCGAGCTATTGCCGGTCAAAGTTCGAAAATCTTTCTTTAATTACAAGCGATTCGATAACGTTGGGGGAAAAGATTTATTATTATTTTTTTTATTTAATTTTTATTGGGACTTCGTTCTTTTCGTTCTCTCTCTCTCTCTCTCTCTCTCTCTCTCTCTCTTTCTCTCTCTCTCTCTCTTTCTCTCTCTCTCTCTCTCTCTCTCTCTCTTCCTTTTTCTTTCTCTCTGCTCTACTCTACTCTTAAATTCGAACATATTCTCTTATGTGTCGTTCCTATAATTGATTTGGTCGTTCGTGTTATTACATATGTATGTATATACGTACATGAGCGAGCGAGTGAGTCTGTGCGTGTTATACAATGTATGTGTACGTGCGTGTGTACCAAAACTTTGTCACTCGCTCGTGATTAATTAATTATCAACTCGTTACGAGTTAACGATATCGATCGAATAAAGTTCGACGTTGATCGATGTTTTTCGATATTTCGATCGCTAATATGTTGAGTAGTTATCGAATATAATGGAATTTATGTTGTTGATAAAGTGAAACGTTTTTTAACATCATTTTTAATATTGACATATTGATATATGTACATATATAATAATATTAATAATAATAATAATAATAATAATAATAATAATAATAATAACAATAATAATAATAATAATAATAATAACAATAATAATAACAATAATAATAACAATAATAATAACAATAATAATAATAATAATAATAATAATAATAATAATAATAATAATAATAATAATAATAATAATAATAATAATAATAATAATAATAATAATAAATACATATATGTATAAATAATAAATTATATGTGTGTGTATAAACATGTCCAATGAACAAAAAAAAATGTATATATATATATCGTTACACTCAAACACGCTTTATGTATAAATATGTCCATAGAATGTATTTATAAGAAAGAATCTATGATCACGAGAATGTTCTTATATCGCTATCAGTGTTCATAAACGATTATTACCAGTGACGCTTGCTATCAAATTAAGGATTTGATGGATAGCTCTTTTCAAGTTAAACATATCGGATGAGTTAACCGAGTCAGAAGTCAAGAACGTTAAAGGAGATTCGTTTCGTTCCATTAGAGAATGATAGAAGGAGAGAGGTAGAGAAAGAGAGAGAGAGAAAGAGAGAGAGAGAAACTCGTTTTATAGGATATTCACCGATCGTCTACCAAATCGGTCGTTGATTTAATCGCAGATGGGATACGTACTGTCAACTACGTGATACGTCCTTAAATCAGATACGACAATAATACTAGGGTCTCTCTCTTTCTCTCCTTGTCTTTCTCTTTTTCTCTTTCTCTCTCTTTCTTTGCCACGATTCATCCTCCATTGTACTTACTCGTCACTCTCGATTCGCATGGTTGATCTTGCGTGAAGTCCTGATTAAAAGTGTAACGCTTAGAAATTATCTACAAACCTTTCATATCCCTTAGCTTTCTAACACTATTCTTCAATCCTATATATATATATATATATATATTCCCCATAAAGAGTTGTTAATTAGATTGAAAGGACATCAGTCGTTTGGCTGTTCCCCCCTTTTTTTAGTAACGTTCACGTTATATTTGTTTCGTACTATCATCACGTTTATACACATACCTCGGATTAAACGATATTTTTACAAAGTATTTTCTTAATTGAAATTACATTGCCTTTTCACAGTTTTAGATTTCAATGAATCTTCGATCGATCTCGAAGAGATTTGCGAGAAAGAAATATTTTTTTTATTTTTGTCCTTCTTTCTTTCTTTCTTTTTTTTTCCTTAGAATAGAATTATCTTTTGGATCATGAATGTCAAAAATTATCGAAGATGTTTTCAATGAACATTTTTTTATATTCTTACGGTGCGATATGTTCTTTTGAGATTCGCTTGAAAAAAAATTTATTTCTTCTAAAAACTATAAAAAGATATTGTAAGAAATTTGATATTAAATCTAAAAAAAGTGATATTAGATACACACACACACACACACACACACACACACATATATATATATATATTTAAGAAATTAAAGTGGAAAATTTATTCAATAATGTCGTGTCAAATTAAACTTGATTTCGGAAGTTGTTATTGAATTAGAAGGTCGTTTGAAAATCGCAGCTGTTGGTTGAGTGTACAGAATACGATGACTTCATTTCTTGGAGAGGGGGGTTCCCTGTCGATTTTCATTAACCGTATGGTCACGGAATCGCGTGTTTAAAAGCACTCTGAAATCTTAAAACAGCATGAAACAGAAAGTCTGTAATAATCTTTATAATCATTTACGAGTGTAATTCGCACACGAGAGAATTTAATCTAGGAAAGAACATTTGTACGTTTGCAAAATAATTTTCATGTTTGAAATAGATATATGTATCTCATAGGATGTCTAATATCTTTATAATTCGATAAATTGTTCGAAGAATAAAATTTCTAATCGATACGATATTAATTGTTTCAAAAATATGAATTACAATTGATCTCGTCTATCGTTAAATATTACAATTGCTAATAATAAAAAGGACTTTTAAAAATATAATTGATATATTTAATTAATAGCATATATAATTGATACTTATATATACTAAATAGTATACTTGATGAAAAAGTATCATAAGTATGCCATTATAGAAAGAAAATATCGAAAAAGTTTTTAAAAAGTAATAAAATAAATGAAATCGAAAATATTTTTATTGTTAGAAAAATTTCACTTAAAATTAACATTATCGACTTATGGGTTAGATAAAATAAAATAAAATATGTCAAAGTATAAATAGTGTGATCTAACGTGCGATTTATTATAATGCCAAGTCATAAGAAGAAGCATCGTAGAAGAGTAAACAAAGCCGATGTGAGAGGAATTGGTCGAGAAGGGTCGAATAGCTGACAATAAGAGTCAGAAAGAGGAAAAAGGAAGAAAGGGAGAACGATTAACGTTTCTTTTCGAATACTGGTTACGCTTTGAGCGTATCTTATACCTGACTGAAAATTGTATTGGAATCTTTAGTTTTGGGAACTAACCAGGGAAGTCTATTAAATCTACTATATATATATATATATATATATATATATATATATATATATATATATATATATATATATATATAGGACAAAATTTCCAAAAAGAACTTTTTTCACGGTAGAGAAGGGATAATTTCTGCGCGGTGACTTTTGAGATGTGAAACTACTAAGAGAAAGATCCGGGAAAATCGAAGTTAAGTTTAAAATGATCCTAGTGTTAGTAAAAAGCATGTCCCAACATTTCGAGATGATGATCTACCGGAGAAAAAAAAGAAAGAAAGAAAGAAAGATCTCTAACTACCGACGCAGGGTGTCTCCTTATATTGTTCGGCAAATGGTCTCAAAAGGGAAAAAAAAGGAAAAAAAAAGAAGAAGAAGAAGGAGAAGAAACGAATAGACCCCATAGATTTTTCGTAAGAATATCCAATGCTAATTATAGGTTAGTGTCCGGTTTCCCTTCGCAATTGTTTCGAACGTGTCAGTCCCTTGTTTGCGGCTTGTTAAAAGACTCCTCCTTTTTCCTTTTTCATCTCTTTCTTTCTCTCTCTCTCTCTTTTTTCTTGTTTCTATCTTTCTTTATCTTTATGTTTACGCTAACAGATTTTTTTCTATCTTTTTCGAAATCTAACGATAATCGTAAAATCTAATATTTTAATTCATTTTTGTTTTGTTTAGTTTTGTTTTTGTTTGTTTGTTTGTTTTTTTAATTTAATCATTATTTAATCAATCAAGATGATTGCAAAATATTTTATGCTCCATCTCAGTCCCGTCTTACCTCAGAGAAGATGATTACTACAAGCAAAAGAAATAAGGAAAGTATAATAAGACATACTGTGTGTCATTTATAACTGCCTACTAATTTGTAGTATATATAACCATTCGTACACACGCGAGGCCTTAACTCGAAAATCACGGTTCATGTGTGTATTTACCTGGCTAGGGTAGGCTCCAAACGATTCAGGATGATCTTCGGTGCCCTTTACTCAGGGCCGCGCATTGTCAATTATTTGAAAAAGATTTTTCTTTTTTTCTTATTGCTCTTTTTTCTATTTTTTTTTGTTTTGTTTTCTAATTTCAACGGTCATCCAAGATAATATTTTTATCGATATTTAGAAATCAACAAAAACAACTATTATCATAAATAAATCGTATTAATTATCGATCGGATTATTATTTTTTTTTCTTTTTTTAAATAAATATTCTAAGCAAATGGTGAAAAAATTCTATCTTTTTTATCTTTTTCTCTTTTGCTTTTTCTTTTTTAACAGATTTATATAGAACAAAATTTTAATAATTCAAATTACATCCTTATTAATTAATTTTGTTGGATAACAAAATTAATTAATAACAAAACTTTTTGTATCGATAAATATATAAAATGAGGATGGAAGATAATACGGCCCTGAGATGTTTTGATCGTCATCGGTATCTCTGTGGGTCCATTAGTAAGTCCGCGGTGTTGGTGGTAGTTTCTCATTGCCTTTTGCGCCCCCCTTTCAAAAGGTAAGAATCCAAACTGCGGAATTGAGGCAGTCGAGTGATGCGACGCGGCACTGAGGCATGTGTTCGTTCGTTCACTCATATAAGAACGAGAAAGATAGAGATAGATAGATAGAGAGAAAAAGAGAGAAAGAGAGAGAGAAAGGGAGAGAAAGAGAGAAAGAAAGAGAGAGAAAGAGAGATACAGGCGGCGGATTTATGAATTGCCCAAATAATTTATTAAGCGTAATTTTCAATGGGGCCCAAATTGAATCTGATTTAAGTACAATGCTGTATTGTGCTCGTCTCGGACCAAGCTCGGCTCGGCTCGGTTAGAATGCAAGGCTTGATTCGAGAACCCGAGGACCTAAGAGAAGGTGCTAACTAGTCTCCGAACGGCCCTCGACTTCTCTTTCTTCTCTTTTCTCGACTTGGATACCATCTCTCTCTCTCTCTCTCTCTCTCTCTCTCTCTCTCTATCTATCTATCTCTTTCTCTTTTTCTTTCTCAAAAGGTTTTATCTTCCTGCATCGTCGCGATACTCATATAAGTATTGCGAGGAGCCTTCGATTTTCCTTACCCTCTTCTACCTCCTCTTATCTTTCTCTTTCTCTCTTTTTTTCGCTCGGGCTGACGTCAGCACGAATACGCGTCAAGAAGAATGCCCTTTGATTGGCCTCTCGCGTGTCCCTATCAATGGCTAATGAGATAATAACCTTGGCGAGTTGGCACCGCTTTAATTGGGCCCAACGAATCGATCTGATCGAGAAAACGAAAACAAACATAAAATGAAAAAAAAAAGAAAAAGGATAGAAATCATAGATCCGAAAAGATTTCTTATCTATTTGGGATTAATCAATTGTTGAATTATTTAATCAGAATTTATGCGTTTCGAAACATTTCTAATTTCTTAATTTGTATCTTTTAATCAATGTTCTGCGATAATAATATTCATGAAAGTAAAAAAGAAAAAAAATAATAGAACAGAAAGGAAAAAAAGATGAAGAGAAAGAATTGTAGATCCTCGGAACTTTTGTAAAGAGATATTACTTAAACATTTTCTTAAAATAGCAAGCAATGATTTTCGATGATCCAAAGTTCATCGACGAGCATCTCGGTTGAAAGGGTGACTGAGCCGTTTAGCGCCACGTTGGGTGTCCCACGTGATGCGGAGGATCGCACAATGACTCCAAATTGCCGGTGCCTGTTCACAATCGTGACCAGTATCACATTCTAGCACACATACATAGGTATACATTCATATATACAACATATATATATATATATATATATATATATATATATACATATATATATATTTAATGTATATGCATATACATTATATATATATATATGTATATATATGTGCATTATAAATCGAGACGTTCAGGTAAGTTCGAAACGCTTTGAGAAGGCAAGAGAAGAGACCTGACGTGGATTTTAATTATGTTGGAACGACGTAAACTGTAAATTACTTTGGAACATAAACTTGCCGTCTGAGGATAAAATCCGCGAGAGTTTCTCGCGAGCACAGGGTAAACGTGAACGCGTTTTACTCGATAGAGAGAAAGAGAGAAAGAGAGAAAGACAGAGAGAGAGAGAGAGAGAGAGAGAGAGAGAGAGAGAAAAAGAGAGAAAGAGAGAAAGACTATCCATTCACGGAAGGCTTCTGGAGTTGTTTTGCGGGGGCGTACTGCGTGTCGAGCCGATAATACCGTAGCCAAGATTTTGATTCAACATCAAGAGCCTAGAATCATGCGTTTGCTTTTAATAATAATAATAATAATAATAATAATAGTAATAATAATAATAATAATAGTAATAATAATAATAATAATAATAATAATAATAATAATAATAATAATAATAATAATAATAATAATAATAATAATGAAAAGAAGAAAAAGAAAAAGAAGAAACAAATGGTTGTACTGTACTGTCGATCAATTTGATGAACTTTAAGAACGTAAGGAGTAATACAAAAACAAAAAAATCTACGAGACCGAATAAATCGTTAACAAGATAATCAAAAAGAAAAAATATACATACGTATATATATAATTAAATATATACCTATATGTAGAACGAGGATTAATGAATAATATTTAAAAGGAGACTTGGAATAATATTTGAAGGTCATCTCGAGTTCAATGGGCAAAAGGGATTCTTCGTAGCATTTGCAACATTCTCGAACGTCCTCGATCTGAAGATTCTGCGTGTGGCCCTTTAGCTTTTCGAGAGAAAAGAAAAATTGACTAAAAGGAAAGAGAAAAAAAATAAAGAAAAAAAGAGAGAGAGAGCGAGAGAGAGAGAGAGAGAGAGAGAAAGAGAAAGAGAGAGAAAAAGACGAAGGGTGGCGATGGTAATGGTGATCGTGATAGTGGTGGTGGTGGTTGGAGGGAAGAGAAGAGGAAGGAAAAAAGAAGAGACTGTTTGTACTCGGAGAGACACATTTATGGCCCAATCAACAGTGTATTCAAACATAGTCACACCTTCTCTTGCTTTGGCCCGACGTAAGTACAGACCAGGTGAAAAGCGTCCTTCACGAACGAAAAGTTCACGCGCGGAAGCAATCGAGCGTGTTTCTATCGGGCGAAAAAAATTTCTCTGATGATATCATATATTTACGTATTAAATTTTAATGGAAACTATATTACTACGTTTATGTTCAATATTAACTTTAACTGAACGAAATTAACTTCATTTTGTCGCGACAATTTAGAGTAGGAGAAATCATGTGGATTTCTTTTTCTCTTTTCTTTTCTTCCTTCTTTTTAGTACTTTTCAAGAAAATTCGAAGGACTATTTTTGAAATTTTCAAATGATTCCACGATTCATGGGAGAAAGTAGTGAGAAAAAGAAAGTTAGAGAGATTGAGAGAGAGAGAGAGAGAGAAAGAGAGAGAGAGAGAGAGAGAGAGAGAGAGAGAGAGAGAGAAAGAAAGATCGATCATCTTAACACACGAGGTTTTTCAAAGCAGCTGTACCTGACTCTCTTCTTTTGGACTCCTTTGGCTCTTTTTCAATGGACCGCCACGAGAGAACGCGCGTCGCACATTTTTCTACCCACGCATTTGGTCAAGCGGGCGCGAGCGCGCGCGCGCACTTATGCGCTTCCTCTCAGATTTTCGTCGACTATTTGGAGAGTAGTGACATTTCGTCTATAAGATTCTTTCGTACCACAAGCAATCGATCTTTCTCGTTCCTTTTAAAATTATTCTCTTAAGATTCTCTTTATTCGTCAATAAGAATTCACACTATTGAGAAACGATCAAACGTGATCAATTTTATTTTCTATGTAGTTCGAATATCATTTATATATTACTTTATTTTATACAATGATAAATCCCATTCGAATCATTCTGGATTTTTTCTTTTTTCTTTTTTTTTTCTTTTTATTTTTTTTTTATCGTTATTATAATTATCTTTAATTTATATGAATATTAATTTCCAATTTTATCGACAGACATTTATTTTCTATATCATTCGAAAATCATTCATATATTACTTTACTGTGTATAATGATTAATGTTATTCGGATCGTTCTGGTTATTTTTTTTTTCCTTTCGTTTTATCATTATTATCATTATCTTTAATTTCTATAAACATTAATTTTCGATTCCATCAATTCTATATTTTGTATATCATTCGAAAATCATTTATATGTATTATACTTGTCTGTATACAGTAATAAATGTCATTCGTATCATTTTGGATTTTCTTTTTTTTTTTTTTTAATCATTACTGAAACAAAACTTTTAACAAAATCATTAAACGGCATACATTTGTCGTTGGTTTTATTAAACAAATTTCAATCGCTAAAAGATAACGAATATTTAAGAAGAGCAAGAAAAGAAAAAGAAAAATATCCAAAAAGGATAAGAAAAATAAAAAAATAAAAAAGGAAAAAAGAGAAATAAAAAAATAAAGCCCATTTGTATTCGACGCCCATAGAAAGAATCTCGACAACGAATGCGGCAATCAGCCGTATTCTCATCGTTCCCGTAGTCGTTACTATCCAAGAACATTTAATGTCATTGAAAACCATAAGAACTATATCTCTTGGATGCTTTGGACAAGGTGGTATTTTAAATACACTTTAGAATCATTTTACCAAATGCTCCATGAGTTTATGGGGATCGTGTCTCTTCTTAGCAGAAGAAGAAGAAGAGAGAAAATGAAGAAGAAAAAGAAGAAGGAAGAGGAGGTGGATGTGGAGATGGAGGAGTTGAAGGAGAGCTTCGAAGAGAGGATCTTTAGGCACCCGCTTACAAAAGAGGATATAAAGATGGAGGGGTGAGGGAGAATGAAAAGGAGAAAGAGAAGGAGGAGGAAGATGAGGAGGAGGAGGAAAAAGAGAGCCAGGTGTCGGATCGTCCGGCACCATTACCAAACTGTATATCACTTTCAGTCGTGGACGACACCGGGCACAAGCGCGGCAACCATAGACGGCGTGTGCCTTCGTTTTATATATATATATATATATATATATATATATATATATATATATGTGTGTGTGTGTGTGTATGTATGTATGTATGTATGTATGTATGTATGTATATATGTATGTATATATGTATGTATGTATGTATGTATGTATGTGTGCGTCTATAGGCATATATCAAACAGGCCACGTTAATTTGACTCATTAAGCCCATTTTTATGGGGATAAATTAGTTTATACTAAGCGTTTGGAAGCCGGTTTAAACGATGCCGATCGTAAGAAGTTTAATAATCCATCGGGTTAGTTCTACCGGTCCTATCATTTTTAAGGAGATTTTTATTTCTTCTTCCTTCTCTTCTTCTTTTTTCTTTCTTATTTTTTCTTTCTTATTTTTTAATTTTTTTTATCTTCTTTTTCTTCTTCTTCTTCGTCCTCGTCTTTTTTCATTCACGCAATGAAAGAAGGAAAAGAAGAAGAGTTAGATTACTGTATAATCTATCATGAAACGGGTCGTTAGATTACAAGTATCTCGGTTAATGCAATCGATTCGGACATTTTTTCTTCTCTTTTCTTCTCTTTTCTGTTCTTTTCTTTTTTTCTTTTTCGAGGTTGGATCGTTAGGTTTCTCTATAAAGGGATATTATATGTCTCTTCTTTTTTTTTCTTCGCTCTCATCGATTTCTTTTTTTTGTTTCTCTTTTGGGAATTATCAGAATGTCGTTTTAGTATATAACCGTGGAATGCGCTTTCTAACTCATATAACGATCTGGATTTTATCTGATATTTGATTATATAATTTCTTCGTTCAATATGACGTGTTAATGTTAGAACGATTAATTATTACCAATTAATTTCTCGCATTATTAAGATTACGTTATTTATTTTGTCATTATATAAGATTCCATATTTTATATATTTATTGACGGCAAAATTTAGGAAATTACTTTTTAACATGTAAATTTTTCTCTTAGAATTAGTCAAAAGTGTTCTCAATAAATATACATTATAAAACATTCTCTTCATGAGTTTACAACTGTTTCTCAGAAGTTCTCTGAGGAACTCGATAGATTCGAGAAGGAAAGAAAGAAAGAAAGAAAGAAAGAAAGAAACGAGAATGAGTGGAAAAGAGATAGAATAGCTTCGACACCTGCTCGAACTGCGGGTTTAGGTTGTCCGACTCAATTTCACTCTTTTCAGGATGTCGACAATCGTATCCACTCGAGAACGAAAAGCGACACCTTGGCCGCATCCTTTCGACTACACAAGGATTTAAACAACTTGAAATGGTTTCCACGGTCGCTTCTCATCACAATGCCAAATTCGAGAATCTTTTGGACTTCTCCACGGTAATACCGATCTACCATTCATCGGTTTGGCCCATGCCATGTCACCCCACGCCTCCTCCCCTTCACCTCTCCAGTTCTCATCGTATCCCAGTTCCTTTATGACCCTATATGACAGTAGTATCCCACAGAAAAGTTCGAAGTATCAAGAATAAACGGAGTATTTTATAACATGGCGTTTTGACCACCTACCCTCTGGCTTCATTAACCTTGACGTTTATGTTTTCAATGGTTCTTTTTTCTTGTTTTCTTTTCATTTGTTTTTTTTTCTTCTTTATTTTTTTTTCTTTTTTATCAAATCGCAACAACCGATCTTTCATCTGACGAAGAAAAATTATTATTATTATTCTCTGAACTGATAATTCTCTGTGAAGCATCGTACTTCGCTATTTAAAGATCAAACAATGCAGAATCTTTGGGAAGAAATTTGTCTTCTTTTCTTTTTTATTTTTTCTTTTCTTTTACTTTTATTTACGTCAGTAATAACATTATCGTACGATTAACATCAACAAAAATATCGAGAGTCATCATGTCGTCATCATTATAGATCGTTTTTACAGATTCTTAAGGTTTAGATTTTCTATGGTACGACATTGTAAATATCCTGGTTTCGTAATGGAACCGAAAGAAAAATGGGGAAAGTGATTTTAGACCATAGCAGCGATCGTTTGGAAAAAAAAAATCTAACTGGCGATAACTTTTGACTCAGGCCACCAAATTGTTCGATTGTCCGTCTCGAGTGGTTCCTCTATTGTCGGTTGGCCGCAGCTGTTCGAACGACTCTTAAATCGCAATTATGCGAGAACGTTCGAACCCACTACACTAGCGATGGGAGACGATGGAAGGTGGCATTTTCTAACGTTTCGCTCAAAAACTTATCCTTCGTGCGGACGACAATGCTCATGGAACGAATCCTTCAGAGGTAGTCTATACACTTTTATTCTTTCTCTTTCTTTCTCTCTTTCTCTCTTTCTTTCTCTTTGACTCGTTTAGAGATTGTAAGATCGTCGAGGGCGTGAGGCCCAAACCGGAATCCATTTTCCAGTCCGTAACACTATTCAAGAGCTATTCGAAGAAAAAGAGAATCTATGAAAGAGAGAGAGAGAGAAAGAAAGAGAGAGAGAGAGAGAGAGAGAGAAAGAGAGAAAGTATGTACTATGTTTGCTTGCGTAGATATCTTTGACCGAGTAACTAAACCTCGAAGATCGATTTTCTCCGAAAAATAAAATGAAAAACAACTGCGAGTTATCGATTGAATTTCTATTCTAACGAATCAACGATATTTTATTAATCTTATTAACATCGAAAATATTTTATTAATTAACTATTGTATGTTTTCTCTCTCTCTCTCTCTCTCTCTCTCTTTCTTTTTTTTTACTTATTTATTTATTTATTTTCTTATTTATTTATTTTTTTCTAGATATTGAAATCATTATCATTTTAACAGCTGATCAACGAAGATCAATTTTTATTGGAGGTAAACATTTGATCGGATATCATTATCAAGGTTTAAGGTACACACACTCAAACACAAAAATTAATTATAGAGCAATTGGAAGAAATAGTTAGAGTTCTCGATCAAATTAAATGAATAAATCGTTAAAGAAATTTTATTAATCAACAATTATCGTTCTTTGTTATTAATTTTCTATTTATTAATTATAAATAAGTATCATTCGATAAAGTCGATCGAGCTAAAATAGATCAGTTATCGAAAGTTAATAGAAAGTGATTGTAGTTATCGAAACAATAAAGAGATAAATATTTTTGTTTGTTTTTGTTTGAAGAGATAAATGTTTTATGTTGGACGTCCAGAAAAGAAAAGAAGAAAAAAAAGAAAAAAATAATTAATTGTCAAATTAATTATGAAAGGGATGGGGAAAAGTTGTCGTGTAAGAGAGATATATATCGCGAGGGACATTAAATGAAAATGAATTCATCCGTGCGAAATGTATGTTCCTTCGATTTAAGTGACAGAAAACATTGTCCCCCTTGGTAGTACTCACTTTCCTCTTGCCATTCTATTTTTCCTCCTTGTCTTCCTTCGTCTTTCCTTCTTCGTTTCTTTTTGTCTCTCTCTCTCTCCTTATCCTCCTCGTCCTCCTCATCCTCCTCGTCCTCCTCATCCTCCTCGTCCTCCTCATCCTCTTCTTCTTTCCTCATTTCTCGTGCCTTCGTGCGCGGCTGCACGCGCGATGCTTTCGTGAAAGGAGTGAGAGAGAAAGAGAAAGAGAGAAAAAGAGAGAGAGAGAGAGAAAGAGAGAGAGAGAGATGAGAAGAGTCGGGTATCCCCTAATAGACCGGCTGTCTTCTTAATTGACTAGGTGGGTCGTGAGCGCGTGATGGGTCGCGCCTCCCGACTCGAAGAAATAAAACTGGCAAGATCGAGGCGATGAATCCGGTTGCCTCTTCTCTGAGATCTTCTCTCGTCTCTCTCGTCTTTTTAATCGCCTTAACGATTTCCTTCGACTTATTTCCCTATTTTTTTTTTGTATATCTTTTATGTTTCACTTATTTCCCTATTTTATTTCTTTTTTTATTTTATTATTTTTTTCTTTTTTCGACGACATTAACAACGACTAAAGTTAAGATGTTTTTTCGATCAAACGAATTAAAATAAAATATCTGTAATAATAAAATTTTACGATTATCCTATTGCTTTTTAATTTTTCATATTTTTCTCCTGAAGACTGAGATCAAATTTAAAATTAGGAATCAATGTAGAATGAAGAAAAGTGGATGGTACCGGTAATTCTGATAAACGATTAAATCTGATCGTAAGACTATTTACTAGTTGAAACGTTTTTCTTACTTTTTTTTTCGTAATCGAAACTTAGTTAAAGAGAGCTAAGAAACAAAAAAGAATATATATATATATATATATATATATATATATATATATAGACCGAGTAAAAAAAGGAGATAATTAAAGAAAGAAAAAGAAAAAGAGAAGTAGATAGAAAGAAAGAGAGAGAGAGAGAGAGAGAGAGTGAGAGAGAGAGAGAGTGATAGATATCAGAAGAGAAGAAAGTTAAGAGTTCTTGAGAGTCTATGCTAGGTTGGAGTTGGTATCCAGCGAGATGACGTATGGGAGACCACGGTGCTTTCTATTTTCGGTGGCGTTTAAGAGAGAGGGTAGAGGGAAGCCGACATGTGCTCGATATTTAGACACTGCTCGTCTTCTTCGACCGCAAACTCTCTTCTCCTGTCCTCTCATCTCGTCTCATCTCCTCTTCTCTTCTTGTCATAGAGTTTCGAACTTTTCGACCGTCTGTCTCTGCTCCTACTATCCCTTATCATCTCTCTCTCTCTCTCTCTCTCTCTCTTTCTCTCTCTCCCCCTCCCTCCTTGTTTCGTTCGTCTTCCCATTCGTTCATACTTAACGTGGATGTTTAGCCTCGTCGTCGTTATAAATTACGTATCATTCGCTTTCCAAGTTGACAGTACGGCACGCGTATACGGAATGCGAATACACCCGCGGCATCTCGTATTCTTATCTATCCTTTTCTATGTATTTCTCTCCATCCATCTGCATCTTTCCGTTTCTCTCATTCCCCCCCTTCCTCTCTCGCCAACCCTAACCCACTACACGTCACCCCCTTTGCCGAAACACATGTACTTAGGCGTCATTCTCTCTTACGAATGTTTTAAATGTTTTAGATGTGGAATCAGTTTTGTAGGTAGATAGATAGATAGGTTGGTATAAAAAGACTTGACTTTGAAATTTGATAAATATCCTTGGTTATAATTATTCTATCTATAATTATTCTTTTTATAATTTTTGAAAATACTTTTTTATAATTATTTTTTTCTCATTAAAGTATAAAAAAAAAAAATTCTACAAAAGTAGAACAATATATTATCGATCGATAAATCGATATTTTATTATCGAATGTCGAGTGTCATTTCAAAATTTGATATAACTTCGATATAATTTTAATTCACGTAGAAAGAAATCAAATATCGATTGTTCGTTCGTTCGTTTGTTCAACATTGAATCACAACAAACATGAATAAGTTCGATTGAACGTTGAAACGTCTTTTCTTGGCAGTGAACTAACGTTAACTATATACCCGCCGTGTTCTAATTCTAAACACGTGGCCGTCCCTGCTCACCCTTTCCGAGAACCATTCTTCGTCACGCTCGCGGGCATTTTACGATCTTTTCGGATTGTCGTGCGAGATCGTTTGACCCGCCCTTTTGCCAGATTTTCGCTTCCCTGATCGGGTGCCTGATAAGTAGGGGAGAAAGAGAAAAAAAAGAGTAGGAAGGTAGGTAGGTAGATAGAAAAATGAGGAAAGATGATATAGAGGTATAGATTTTTTTGAAACATACACTATTATTCGGAAACTATTATTCGATCGATGTTGATCAAGTTGATCAATAAACGATTAAAAACGATTGAAATTATATCGATTATATTTATATTAGAAATCTTAAATAATGACATTATTTAAAGAGATTTTATCGAGATATTTATTTTAAAAATTAACCCAGCAAATTTCTGTTAATTCATTAATCAAATATTTATTATTTTATATCTAAGTACGTCGTTAAAAAACAAATTAAATATTACATGAAAATTGAGTTAATGGTATTTTCAATAGAAAGAGTTTAAATCATCAAAATGATCAACAAAAAGAAAAAACCAAAAAAAAAGATAATAAAAAACAAGAATAAATAAAGTTGATGTCATTTTACTTCCACTAAACAGTGGCATCTTCAGAAGACGTAAATATATTGTTTCTCTCCTCTCTCTTTCTCTCTCTCTCCCTTTCTCTCTATTTCTCTTCCTCTCTTTTGTCGTAGTAAACCGTTTAGTTGCACGACCAAAGAGGACGAAGAGGAACGACATGTAGTAGACAGAAGCGAGAACGAGGAAAAGAAGGATGGTCGCGAAGTACACAGTGGCAAGCAAGTAAGCAAGTAAGCAAGCAGTCAGCCAACCAAGCAAGCAAGCAAGCAGGCAGGCAAGCAGGCAGGCAGGCAGGCAGGCAGGAAGGGCGGGAGGGAGGGTAAAAAATATCGTCTCGTTGCCGAGATGCCAGAAGCGGGACACGCATACCTCTTAATTGGAACGCTTTGCTCCTCGGTCTAAGCGATTTCGTTCAGATTTCGAAGGAAATGGGCGTTTAAGTGAACACCGTAGGACCATTTACAAGGCCGAACTGACTCAAACAAAATATCCTCGTCGCTAACCGTATTTCTCATATCCGACTTTTTCTACTGTACGTGCGTGATGATATCGGTCATCTTCAGTAAGGATGAAAGGCGGAAGGATTTTAGAAAAGAAAAAAAAATAAATAAATAAATAAAAAGACATGAGAAAGGAATGAAGTAAATAAATAAATAAAAAAATAACCGAAATGAAAAGATCAAAAGGTAAAAAAGAAATATTAACAAATGGGAACGATGAGAGCGAAAAAAAAGAAAAACGAGGACGAGAAGAAGAAACAAAAAAGAAAGCAAAAAAAGCAAAAAAAACGAGTCGAGCACTCTTGCAATTCTTTCTTCGTTCGCAATTTAAATTCTCCCAGACACCCTTAACCGCGTGGCCTGTAAACCGAGCAAAAAGAAATAGAGGTGGTATACGAAGAGAGAGAGACAGAGAGAGAGAGAGAGAGAGAGAGAGAAAGAGAAAGAGAAGGAAAGAGAGAGAGAGAGAGAGAGAGAGGAGATGAGCGAATGGCGAAAAAGGAGCAAATCGAGATGTCCGTCTCGCGCTTACCAAGCGACAGGAGAGCGTTCGTTTTTTGAAGTCTGTATTGCTTACAAATGTCCCGCTGTAAAAAGCGAGCAGTAGGGCTCCTAATGAGTCCGGTTGTTAAAAGT